>NC_090390.1:39408104-39576505 GCF_036365525.1 Heterodontus francisci | reverse complement strand
TGAGGGGGGGCCACAGAGAGAGAGAGAGAGAGAGAGAGAGCCACAGAGAGATGAGAGAGAGGGCCACAGAGAGAGAGAGAGAGAGAGAGAGAGAGGGCACAGAGAGAGAGAGAGAGAGGGAGGAGGGGGCACAGAGAGAGAGAGAGGGGGCACAGAGAGAGAGAGAGGGGGCCACAGAGAGAGAGAGAGGGGGCCAGAGAGAGAGAGAGAGAGACGGGGCGACAGAGAGAGAAGAGAGAGAGAGAGGGGCGACAGAGAGAGAGAGAGAGAGAGGGGGCGACAGAGAGAGAGAGAGAGAGAGAGAGAGAGAGGGGGCGACAGAGAGAGAGCAAGAGAGAGAGGGGGCGACAGAGAGAGAGAGAGAAAGAGGGGGGCCACAGAAAGAAAGAGAAAGGCGGCACAGAGAAAGAGAGAGACGGGGCCACAGAGAGAGAGAGAGAGAGAGAGAGAGAGAGAGAGACGGGGCCACAGAGAGAGAGAGAGAGACGGGGCCACAGAGAGAGAGAGAGAGACTGGGCCACAGAGAAAGAGAGAGAGAGAGAGGGGGGTGCCACAGAGAGAGAGAGAGAGAGAGAGAGCGGGGGCCACAGTGAGAGAGAGAGGGGGGGGCTACAGAGAGAGAGAGAGAGGGGGACCAGAGAGAGAGAGAGAGAGAGAGAGAGACATGGCCACAGAGAGAGAGAGAGAGAGAGGGGGCACAGAGAGAGAGAGAGAGAGAGAGACGGGGCCACAGAGAGAGAGAGAGAGAGAGAGAGAGAGAGAGAGAGAGAGAGACGGGGCCACAGAGAGAGAGAGAGAGAGAGACGGGGCCACAGAGAGAGAGAGAGAGAGAGAGAGAGACGGGCCACAGAGAGAGAGAGAGAGAGAGAGAGAGACGGGGCCACAGAGAGAGAGAGAGAGAGACGGGGCCACAGAGAGAGAGCGAGAGAGAGAGAGAGAGAGGGGCCATAGAGAGAGAGAGGGGGGTCCACAGAGAGAGAGAGAGAGAGAGAGAGGGCCACAGAGAGAGAGAGAGAGAGACTGGGCCACAGAGAAAGAGAGAGAGAGAGAGGGGGGTGCCACAGAGAGAGAGAGAGAGAGAGAGAGAGAGAGAGAGAGAGAGAGAGAGAGAGAGAGAGAGCGGGGGCCACAGTGAAGAGAGAGAGGGGGGGGGGGGCTACAGAGAGAGAGAGAGAGAGAGAGGGGGACCAGAGAGAGAGAGAGAGAGAGAGAGAGAGAGACATGGCCACAGAGAGAGAGAGAGAGAGAGAGAGAGAGGAGGGGGACCAGAGAGAGAGAGAGAGAGAGAGAGAGAGAGAGAGACATGGCCACAGAGAGAGAGAGAGAGAGACGGGGCCACAGCGAGAGAGGAGAGAGAGAGACGGGGCCACAGAGAGAGAGAGAGGGGGCCACAGAGAGAGAGGGGGGGCCACAGAGAGAGAGAGAGAGAGAGAGAGAGGGGCGATAGGGAGAGAGAGAGAGAGAGAGAGAGAGGGGGGGGGGGCGACAGAGAGAGAGAGAGAGAGCGAGAGAGAGAGGGGCGACAGAGAGAGAGAGAGCGAGAGAGAGAGGGGGCCCAGAGAGAAGAGAGAGAGAGAAAAAGAGGGGGGGCCCCAGAGAGAGAGAGAGGGCCAAAGAGAGGAGAGAGAGAGAGAGGGGGGTCCACAGAGAGAGAGAGAGAGAGGGGGGGGCCACAGAGAGAGAGAGAGAGAGAGGGGGGTGGGCCACAGAGAGAGAGAGAGAGAGAAGGGGGGTGGGCCACCTGAGAGAGAGGGGGGGGGCCACAGACAGAGAGAGGGGGGGGGGCCACAGACAGAGAGAGGGGGGCACAAACAGAGAGGGGGGGCACAGACAGAGAGATGGGGGGCCACAGACAGAGAGATGGGGGGGGGCCACAGACAGAGAGATGGGGGGGGCCACAGACAGAGAGATGGGGGGGGGCCACAGACAGAGAGATGGGGGGGCCACAGACAGAGAGATGGGGGGGGCCACAGACAGAGAGATGGGGGGGCCACAGACAGAGAGATGGGGGGGGCCACAGACAGAGAGATGGGGGGGGCCACAGACAGAGAGATGGGGGGGGCCACAGACAGAGAGATGGGGGGGGCCACAGACAGAGAGATGGGGGGGGCCACAGACAGAGAGATGGGGGGGGCCACAGACAGAGAGATGGGTGGGGCCACAGACAGAGAGATGGGGGGGGGCCACAGACAGAGAGATGGGGGGGTGCCACAGACAGAGAGATGGGGGGGGCCACAGACAGAGAGAGAGAGAGCGAGAGGGGGCCAGAGAGAGAGAGAGAGGGGGGCCACAGAGAGAGAGAGAGGGTGGGCCACAGAGAGAGAGAGAGAGAGAGAGAGAGGGAGGGAGGGGCCACAGAGAGAGAGTGAGAGGGGGGGGGGCCACAGAGAGAGAGAGAGAGAGAGAGGGGGGCCACAGAGAGAAAGAGAGAGAGAGAGAGGGGGGGGGCCACAGAGAGTGAGGAGAAGAGAGAGAAGAGAGAGAGGGGGGGTCTACAGTGAGAGAGCGAGAGAGAGAGGGGGGGCCACAGAGAGAGAGAGAGAGAGAGAGAGAGAGCCACAGAGAGAGAGAGAGAGAGAGAGAGAGGGCCACAGAGAGAGAGAGAGAGAGAGAGAGAGGGCCACAGAGAGAGAGAGAGAGAGAGAGAGGGAGGGAGGGGGCACAGAGAGAGAGAGAGGGGGCCACAGAGAGAGAGAGAGGGGGCCACAGAGAGAGAGAGAGGGGGCCAGAGAGAGAGAGAGAGAGACGGGGCGACAGAGAGAGAGAGAGAGAGAGAGGGGGCGACAGAGAGAGAGAGAGAGAGAGGGGGCGACAGAGAGAGGAGAGAGAGAGAGAAAGAGGGGGGGCCACAGAAAGAAAGAGAAAGGCGGCCACAGAGAAAGAGAGAGACGGGGCCACAGAGAGAGAGAGAGAGAGAGAGAGAGAGAGAGACGGGGCCACAGAGAGAGAGAGAGAGACGGGGCCACAGAGAGAGAGAGAGAGACTGGGCCACAGAGAAAGAGAGAGAGAGAGAGGGGGGTGCCACAGAGAGAGAGAGAGAGAGAGAGAGAGAGAGAGAGAGAGCGGGGGCCACAGTGAGAGAGAGAGGGGGGGGGGGCTACAGAGAGAGAGAGAGAGAGAGAGGGGGACCAGAGAGAGAGAGAGAGAGAGAGAGAGAGAGAGACATGGCCACAGAGAGAGAGAGAGAGAGAGGGGGCCACAGAGAGAGAGAGAGAGAGAGAGACGGGGCCACAGAGAGAGAGAGAGAGAGAGAGAGAGAGAGAGAGAGACGGGGCCACAGAGAGAGAGAGAGAGAGAGAGACGGGGCCACAGAGAGAGAGAGAGAGAGAGAGAGAGACGGGGCCACAGAGAGAGAGAGAGAGAGAGAGAGAGAGACGGGGCCACAGAGAGAGAGAGAGAGACGGGGCCACAGAGAGAGAGCGAGAGAGAGAGAGAGAGAGGGGCCATAGAGAGAGAGAGGGGGGTCCACAGAGAGAGAGAGAGAGAGAGAGGGCCACAGAGAGAGAGAGAGAGAGAGAGAGAGAGAGAGAGAGAGAGGGGGCCACAGAGAGAGAGAGAGGGGACCAGAGAGAGAGAGAGAGAGAGGGGGACCAGAGAGAGAGAGCGAGGGGGGGCCACAGAGAGAGAGAGAGAGGGAGGGGCCACAGACAGAGAGTGAGAGAGGGAGGGGCCACAGAGAGAGAGTGAAAGAGAGAGGGGGGGCGAGAGAGAGAGAGAGAGAGAGAAGGGGCCACAGAAAGAGAGAGAGAGAGGGAGGGGGGCCACAGAGAGAGAGAGAGAGAGGGGGGCCACAGAGAGAGCGCGAGAGAGAGAGGGAGGGGCCACAGAGAGAGAGAGAGGGGGGGCCACAGAGAGAGAGAGAGAGAGAGGGCTTGCAGAGAGAGAGAGCGAGAGAGAGAGGGCCACAGAGAGAGTGAGAGAGAGAGGGCCACAGAGAGAGAGAGAGAGAGAGAGAGAGGGGGGGCCACAGAGAGAGAGAGAGAGAGAGGGAGGGGGGGGCCACAGAAAGAAAGAGAAAGGGGGCCACAGAGAGAGAGAGAGGGGTGGCCACAGAGAGAGAGAGAGGGGGGGCCACAGAGATAGAGAGAGAGAGAGAGAGACGGGGCCACAGAGAGAGAGAGAGAGAGAGAGAGGGGGCCAGAGAGAGAGAGAGAGAGAGAGGGGGGCCACAGAAAGAAAGAGAAAGGGGGCCACAGAGAGAGAGAGAGAGAGGGGGGCCACAGAGAGAGAGAGAGAGAGAGAGACGGGGCCACAGAGAGAGAGAGAGAGAGAGACGGGGCCACAGAGAGAGAGAGAGAGACACGGCCACAGAGAGAGAGAGAGAGACGGGGCCACAGAGAGAGAGAGAGAGACGGGGCCACAGAGAGAGAGAGAGAGAGAGACGGGGCCACAGAGAGAGAGAGAGAGAGAGACGGGGCCACAGAGAGAGAGAGAGAGAGAGACGGGGCCAGAGAGAGAGAGAGAGAGAGAGAGAGAGAGACGGGGCCACAGAGAGAGAGAGACGGGGCCACAGAGAGAGAGAGAGAGACGGGGCCACAGAGAGAGAGAGAGAGACGGGGCCACAGAGAGAGAGAGAGAGACGGGGCCACAGAGAGAGAGAGAGGGCCACAGAGACTGACACACACAGACACACTTCACATTTGGAACATTTACTATATGACACCAAAAGACTCAACAGACTCAATGGCGTGGATCCACCAGTCATACCCTAACAGAAACAGCTGCAACAATTATTTGCCTGTTGCCAGCTCCTGGATCCAGCCTTCACTTTCTTCAGCCTGCCTGCACCTCCATCCCTGTCTGATCTGAGCTTTTTTGTATTCTTTTGTGGGATGCGGCGTCACTGGCACAGCCAGCATTTGTTGCCCATCCCTAACTGTGCTTGACAAGACTGGCTTGCTAGGCCATTTCAGAGAGCAGTTAAGAGTCAACCACGTTGCTGTGCGATTCCATAGATTCTATCACAACATCTAATACTCAAATAACACCTACAAGAAGCACAAGTTTAGGTTTAAGAAATCAAATATTATGAACTGTCACTGAGAAATGTGGTGAAAAGAAATAGTTGGCACTTAAAAGAAAATTTCAGTTGTACTAAACTTGTTGCGCATGCTGCAATTGTTCTTAGTACAATTTAAAAGTTGCTTTAATCCCAAGGAATGAATGGATGGCTGGTGTGCAACCTGTGGCAAATTACAAGGTTTGGACATATGATAGTCAAAAAAAGTGTTCCATATCACTGAAGTTCCTTTGCAACTCGTAAAAGATCGCCCTCCTGAACATTAAAATGACCTGAAATGTTAAGACTAAGTTTCTCTCTCCAGAGGCTGTCTTACATGCTGAGCATTTTCAGCAATTTTTTTTATTCCTTCATGGGATGTGAGCATTTTTGGCTAGGCCAGAATTTACTGCACATCCCAATTGCGTTTGGGAAGGTGGTGGTGAGCCACCACTTTGAATCGCGGCAGTCTGTGTGGTGTAGATACACCCATAGTGCTGTTAGGTACTGAGTTCCAGAATTTTGATGCAGCAACAATGAAGGTACAGCAATACATTTCCAAGTCAGGATGGCGTGTAAACTGGAGAGGAAATTGCAGGTGGTACAGTTCCCCTCCTCCTACTGCCATTGTTTTCTAGGTGGCAGAGCTCGCAGGTTTGGAAGATCCCATCAATGAAGCCTTGGCAAGTTGCTGCAGTGCATCTTGTAGATGGTGCACACTGCAGCCATGGCCCGCCAGTGATGGAATGAGTGAATGTTTAAGGTGGTGGATGGGGCGCCGATCAGGCAGGCTGCTTTGTTCTGGATGGTGTCAAGTTTCTCAACTGTCATTGGAGCTGCACTCATCCAGGCAAGTAGGGAGTGTTCCATATCATTCCCGATTTGTTACTCATAGTTGGTGGACAGTCAAGAGGTGAGTTATACCCAGAATACACCACAGGATACCCAAACTCTGACCTGCTCTTGTAGCAACAGTATTTATGTAGCTGGTCTAGTTAAGTTTCTGGTCAATGACAATCCCAAGGTTGTTAAGGATGGAAGAGTCAGCGATGGTAATGTTGTTGAATATCAAGGGGAGTTGGTTAGAGTCTCTTTTGTTGGAGATGGTGTGAGGAAAACCCTATATGCCAAACGGGACAGATTAAGTTCATCGGTTGGAAACTTACCTTAGACTTTTAATAGGAAAAAAATCCTACGTTAACTTTTCAAAAAAACTAGCAGCTAAGATGGCCACTGCATTTTATATTTGAAACACCAGGAGATTGGGCTGGAGACAAAGAGTCCAACAGAAGCTCAGCCAGAACAATGGCTTGCCCTAAGTGATTGATTTACCTAGAATGGCTTTATCAGCACGGCGTCAAGACTATTCCCACCCATTGACTTTGAAAAAGCCAACCCCCTCCAAGTGTGGATGGACACCCTGGGTTGCCATAATACCAATCCTAGGTATTTCACATCAAATGGAGCAAAAAGCCTTGTGAATGATCAGCACTCATTTCCAAAGCATTTCAGTGTGAGCTAAACTGTGCTTGCAAATGTAAATAATCATACTTACAGTGCCATATTGTTAAGCGTGGCCTATAGCCCTTGAATGATAGCGATATTTTAAGATAGCCCTAGAGCAAAACAATGTAATAAAAACTCAATATTTCTATTTGGTTTACCTGTTAACTCAAAGTATATGTTAAAATTATCCAGTAGCTTGAATTAAGCAATTTTAATAAAACACTTTACAAAAAATATCAAAAGCGACTATGAAATTCACATGAACCAGACCTGAACACTGCAAAGGTTAGGAAATTCCAAGTTTAGTCATTTCACAAAGAAATGATTTTTGTTCTGCTTTTTACCAAAAGCACATCATTCACAAAGTACTTAGTACAGAAAAAAGTTCCATCAAGGATTCTGTCCTACTTGTTAGTTACAACTGCACAGGTTCCTCTTCTTTCATCTGATTGCTGGATCCACTCTCTTGGGCTTTTTCCTCCAGCAGTAGCACCCTCCTGCACAGCATCACAATTTCTGTTCAACTCAGCAATCCTTAACACACACACAATGGATTCAAACCTCAGCTTCTGGCAGTCGCAGCTCAAAGCCCATACACTCAAAAGAAGCTCACTGCTTCAGTCGCCATCAGTGCCTAGGTGGGAGAGATCTCCAACTGCGTAATATGCAGTTGTTACTGTTGATGGGATGAACTTAGTGCCAAAAACAATTGGCAATGGATTCTTTTTATAAAGCTGAAACTTCATGTGAATGTCACAGCTGTCAACTATTGAGACAACTTTTCTTTTTACAAATAACATGCTTTGTTCAAAGTGATGCTGCATTCCTGAAAAAGAGGCTGCTCAAGCATTTGTCGTTTCAGTGGGTTATAGGCAAAATAACAAACCAAAACATTGGAATTTATTTGGGAATTCCTAATCACCAACATCCATCTTTCTACTTCATTCAAGTCAAACCATGAGGGTAATTTCTTGCAGCTTTCTTTTTCTCACCTGAGTTTTTTCTTGATGAACTCTAAAGTTCCGCTTGGATATAATATGAAAAGTCCAGTTTGATTAATAAAGATGACTTTGGGCTATAAAAGGAAAAGAAAATCAGAGATGCTTCCCATGGGATCATTGCATGTCTCCCCATGTCTGGATCTAGAGTTGATTCATAAAGAAATCAGCTAATTCATAATGCAAAAACAGGTCATTTCCAAAACCTTTAGCAACTTTCCAAGGAGGCAAGGTAAATAGCCCAAAAAGGTGAAATGATCTGGTCTGGTTTAAGGAGGATTGAATTTAAATTATTTAACTTTACTGGAATGGACCTGCTTTGGATGGAAATTTGAATTAACCAATAATTCAAATTAAGAGGTTCTAATTAAGAAATGCATTTTCAATAGAAAGTAATTTTACACCATTTTATTTCAATTTAGATAATTTGAAGATGTTGAATTTAAGCTAAGGGGTATGGTCTGTAAATATTGAAAATTAGGAGGCAATTTCGATGACGGTTGTTATAACTATGCTATTGTGCAATAACCGAAGCATTATAACACCTCTGATAGATTTCTAAAAACCTCAGACACCAACCTTGCCCTACCCAGTTTGTGTTTGTGACATCCACAAAATAATGCTTAAAAACAACAACAAAGTAGCAGGATATGTGCCAGCGATAAGTTTATATGTGGGTTAACATGAGAAACTGTAGGATTAGGCATCTTCCTTAGAAACTGAAGGAACAGTGACAAAGTGTTTTTCGGGTTATTTTCCAATCGTTGGTAAAGGTAATAAGTTTGAGCAGAAATTTGAGGTTGAATGTGAAGTCAGATAATCTGTCACAGTTTAGACACCCTGCTCCCAAAATCATTCCCTTGTGTAAGTTTGCTAGAAATAGTGAAAGAACAGACTTACAGCCCCAAAAGGGACCCTGAATGGTTGTTACATTAGAACGTCTTCCAAGCAGATGTGCGGCAGGACAAATGAGTTGTTGGAATCAGGAAATTGGATATCATCTGTACTTTATAAGAGGGGCTGCAGTGGTAGTAAATGTCCCTTCTTGAACCCCAGGCCTTCTTTCATATCAGAACTTCAACTATCGCACCAAAGACTCCAAAATAAGCTTCCTGCTCCCACTGCCCCTTCCCCGCAGTCACTTTATATGTGTGCATTCCTTGTTTTATTACCCTCACAATGCTCTAGGACTGTACTCTGAATCTCTGATTCTTTCTCCAATCCAGGCTCAACTGCTACTTACAAATGCATCTTACTTCAAGTGCACCATGCATTTGTAAGAATACACCTAGTCCCTTTCTGATAATTTCCTCTCAAATAATCTGTTGAAACAGTTGTAAACATAAAGCTGCCCATCCTTCACCAGAACACTCCTATCTTCTCTCTTACAGGATAAGGTAATTCATAATCACCAGAACTCTCAGGCCAAGGGTAAATGTCCCTGAACAGTCGATCTCTAGCAACTCATAAGGAAATGGCTCTCGCGATCCATAAAGCCAAAATTGTTGGGGAAGTAGATGTAGGATCATCAGCGTAAACTGTAGGCTTGTCAGGACCATTTGCATTTTGCATGTATAATGTTTAGTAGCGCAAAAGCAGCTGCAAGAAATTTTATCAGACACCTCCAAAAGGTACATGTGAACTGTCAATGGTAGCCCATTATAATCCATTTTATTTTCTGAGATAACCTAAAGCAAGATGTCACCGAGAAGGAGGTGGTGAATTGTCTTTCACCTCTGCCTAACGAGCTGCATCATCACTCACAGTCACAGAATCTTCCTCACCCACTCAACACAAAAAGCCTGATTTTTTTTCCCCGGTGGGCAGGGGTTGCTGGCAGGAGGGAAATGTAGATACTGCCAATGAGCGTTTACACTAAATGAGATCACACATGAGGGCGGCCCAAGGAATTAATATGTAAAGTGGGCAGCAGAGCCTTCATGGAAGTCAGTCCCTGGCTCCAGACATAGATCGCTGGGGTCCTGCTCTAAAAGTGATGCTGGATGAACATGTCATTTGCATTAAAGGCCTGTCACCCGACCCGAACGTGTGGCTCCACTGTTAATTTAATTTTTGGACTAGAAAGGTGTTTTGTTACAGTTTTTTTAAGCTTGTGCAGATCAGCAACAAAGTGAAAAACTGGTTGGGCATGGGAAAAAAATGGAAGGACTCAGGCCGGGTCAGATTTTTTTTTGACGACCCAAGCAGGCCTTTACTATTTAGGGATAACCAGGAATCAATTTTTAGTTGCAAAAGGCCAGATCTAGATTAGGTGTCAAGAGGTGGCTCTTTTCCCAGATAATAGTGGACCTCTGGAGCAGACTGCCTGCTTGTACGGTGGACGCCCATCCACTGAATTTCTTCAAGCAAGAGCTGGATATATTTCTGGCTGGGGCACAGATAACCTCATACAAAAGAGAGAACATTGACAACAGCTTTAAGAGATTTGGAGCATCATCTTTCAGGGTCTGTAGATTCTAGCTGATGCTATCAGGTGTGCCTTAATCAACATGCACTCAGATCCAAGAACAAGTCCAAATGTTGTGGCTAAAATTCACCTTCATGATGCAGTCTTCAGTTCACATTACTTTTCAGCTGGCCATCAGATGTCTGCTTATGTTGATGACAAGGTAAAAGACTAGGCTCCACATACACCTACAATTACATCACACTTAAGAGTCCTCCCAATCTCAGAAACCTTGAAACAAGGGCTATGCTTGGTTTTGTGTTTAAATGAACGTTGAGGTCACAGTTCATTCAACAACTGCTTAATAAACCATTTACCACTCGGAGACATCAAGACCAAGGTGAGATCTGTAGATTTGGGTGAAAGAGTAATATCCCTCTCCCTGTCAACCGTCAGAGGCTGAACCAGACCGCATCCGTACCATCACTGTCCTACTTCCACCTCCATATCTTGCCTGACTCCATCCCTGCCTCATCTCATCTGCTGGTGAAACCTTCATCCATGCTTTTGTTCCCTCGAGACTTGAATAATCCACCCTCCATAAACCTAATCATCCAAAACTCTGCTGCCTGTATCCTAACGGACATCAAGTCCCATTCACTCATCAGCCCTGTGCTCCCAGTTGAGCAACAACTATTTTAAAATATTCATCCTTGTTTTTAATTCCCTCCGTGGCCTTGTACTCCCCATCTCCAACCTCCTCCAGCACTACAACCCTCCGAGATATTGCGCTCCTCCAATTCTGGCCTTGTGAACTTCCCCAATTTGTTCTACAGTTGGCAGCTGTGCCTTCAGTTGCTGAGGCCCTCAGCTTTGGAATTCCCTCCCTAAACTTCTCCACCTATATTTCCTCCTTTAGCATACTCCTTAAAACCTATCTCTTTGTTCAAGTTTTTGGTCATCTGCCCTGATATCTCCTTATGTGGCTCAGTGTCAAATACTCCTGTGAAACGCCTTGGGAAGTTTTAGTACATTAAAAGATCCTACATAAATACAAATTGTTGATCATTTTCTTCTTTGGTGTCGCCTTATCCTGTGTGTTCTTGTCATTTCCTCTTCCTCCTTCTCCATTATATGCACAAAAATGGAACTGCCCATAGTGAAGTCCATGGTAAGGGTTCCATAATAGGATGGTGCAAAGATTTCCTTGTTAAAAAGCAATTTGCAGAAGCCTTGTCGTAACACAGCTTAAAAACACTGTTTCAGTCAAAGAATATGTTCAAACGAAGCTTATGGTCATTCAAAGTCTGTGAACTGAACTGTTTCTTCATTTGACAGGCCAACCAGACAACTTACCCGTCTTTTGTTTACACTCTGAAGTATAGGTGGAAGAGGCTGAGCTCCTTGGACATTCTTAAGTAGCGCTGGTGGTTCTCTACTCGTCTCCTTGAGTATACAAGCAGATCCGTCTCTGTACGCTCCTGTGGAACTCCTGCTCCTGAGAGCCCAGGGGAATGTTTATCCGACCAGTTTATGCTATGTAAATAACGCGCTACCCCAGGGACCTTGTCGATTCCTTCCACAACAAAAAAAAGCGTTTTATTCGGACGCTGTTGGTCGTTAGGCAACAGAAAAGGAGCCGAGTCCACGATGTCGGCCTGACCTGAATTACTAAATAGAATGAACAAATATTCAGAGACTGAGGGAAAAAGTTAGCTGCTCAGAATGGGGTACCGTGAACATGCCTCACTTCGAGTTGCTGCAAAAATAAACTGAAGATAGGCTAACGGTCCGGCTACTGCTGATGCGCTCGAGCGACAGGCGTACAAACGGCACATTCCCGTGCACCCATTTTAGTCACGTGCTGCGAATCGTCCCGACGGACGGCCCATTGAACCGCAAGGATAATGCCAGTGATAGGAAATACAACTGAAGGCCCAACACAAAGTAAACACTCGAGTTACTCACCCGATTGGGTGAGATTAGTTTCGAATGATAGAGGCAATTCTTGACCAATTAGTGGGCAGAAACAAACATCAATCTTCCAGATGTAAATCACGAAATATTCCCCCAGCATCATGGCTTGCACTCTGTTAGTCACAATGGTAATAGTATGATAGCACTTAGTCTCTGGGCTTTCGCTTGACGTTTTCTCGATCCCGTAAGTGGAATTGTCTTAGGAAAAAGAACGGAGACTTCCACTAAAGTTTAGAAGGCTTCAGGAAAATATTTTCTCGAAAGGAGGTAAGGTTGAAAAGAAATTGTGATTAAAAAATGGAAGCAATTTCTCAAAAGTCAGAAAGACTAGGAAGGTTGAAAGATTAAGAAATGTGGGGTTTAGTCGAATAGAAAAAATCCTGTAAAGAGTATTACAATGTGAACATGAAAGTGACAGTATACAGTAGAGAAGAAAATGATGGAAGAAAGACAATAATCATGGACAGTATCCAATGAGAAGGCAAAACTGCCCAGTGCTGCACCAATCTGTAAAAATCCCTCCAAGTCTGGTTTCCACCATTTGCACAAGCATTGAAATGGCCCCAGTGAACATCACAAACATCCTCTATGATTGTGACCATTGTACATTATCCTCATTAACTTCTCTTAATTGATAAGCACACAACCTACCTTCATTAGCAAGTTTATTGGGATATAATTCCATTTTTACCGATCTGAGCATAGTCCATGCACATACAGCAATGGCTTCTCTTACCTCACAGACAATCATCCCTAGAGTTCCCCAAGAATTAACCTTGGTTGATTGTATTGTGATAGCTAAGCATTTGTATATACTGCTATACTGCCTCTCTGTTGGGAGGTATAAATAAAGTTTCAACATGGCTGCTCCCAGTAAAGACCCCATATAGATTTACTCTGTGAATACACGACAGAAATATGACGCCAAAAGGATGGGATTGGTTTCTTTTTACATTTAATTCAAGAGATTATGATTACAGTCTGATGAACTTTCTGACACAATTTTTGGAACTCCCAAAGTCAATTTTGAGGGAGTTTGAGCAATTTGAAAGATTGCTTCGTATGTCTGCAATTTGTGTTCAGTTTAACTCAGTGTGTACGTAACTTTAAAAATATGACACTAAGGACTAATTTTGGGACAATGGGGTAATTCAACCCTAACGAAGAGGACTGCTGTAATTATGAATGAAGGTTACACATTTGGCTGAAAGCTATCAAAATACGGGCCAGTTGGTTTTGAGGTGGTGTTTAATCAATGTTGCCTACGAGATCCTACTACTTTGGACTATTCTGAAATTAATAAATTCTGGACTCATAGGTTCAACTAAAAACAAAATTGTGCTGCAAGTTGCATTTCATGGAAGGAAGCAGTTGCTAAGTGAATCTATTGCAGATTATATTCTGGAATTAAAGAAACTCTCTTGTCACTGTGGTTATGGCGTGAACTTAGAAGTCAACCTTAGAGATATGTTCATTGGGGGGTCTAAAGAACAGTAAAATCCAGGCCAAGCTTTTGAGTAAAGGCAATAAGCTGACGTGGAAGGAAGCCTGCGATGAGGCCACAGCCATGGAAATGGCAAGAAGAGATAGTTGCAGATTCTAAGGAATTTCTTTTCCTGAGCCATCAGGGGAGACTCACTGGATTTTGGCAGGAACGAGGCCACAACAGACAAGTTCACAAACTCAAGAGTCAGAAATGTAAATGCTACCATTGCCACGGTAGCTACCAACCATCTAAATGCTCCTATTTTCAGTCAAATGCTATGTCTAGGAAAATCAGTCATATCCAGACGGCATGCAGGAGTAGAGGAAATAGTATTGCTCCAGGTCGAGGTAAAGCTCCAGGTCACAGCAATGCATCAGGTTGAGGTCATGGTAGACCTAAAGCTAGTTCAGGCTCCTGGAAGTCCTCAAATGCATACATGATAGATATGGAAACAGAAGTTGATGTTATGAAGCAGGAAGATCAAAAGTTGTGCTCAGTCAGACAGCCAGAATAACAGCACATGGAAGTTCAGAGAAAAAGGGCTGAAGATATAATTCCAGCACCCACAGTAAAAATGAAAGTCAGAGATTCATAGCTTACTTTCATAGTTGATACAGCTACAGCAGTCTGTTATCTCAGAAGGAAAGTACAAGAAGTCCCTAAGTCACATTCCCTTACGAAAAACTGGTGTGAAACTGACCAGTTATTCCAATAACAGTATTCCAGTGTTAGGTGAAGTTAGTGTTAGGGTCGAATACAATGATGCATCCTATTATTTGCCAGTGGTAGTAGGAGGGAACAAAGTCTCCCTGATGGGAAGAAATTGACTTAAGTAAATGCATTTAAACTGGGCTGAGTTATTTACTGTAGGGATCAGTCAGAGTATGTCTGACATTGAGGAACTGAAGACTGAGTCAATTTTAGCCAATGAATTACCTATGAATTATTTTACATACACAAATGACATGCCAGTGTCTGTCAGAGAAATTCCTGAAGAAACTCACAAGGATGTTGTGCACAGTAAAGTATTCAATTATTGTCATGAATGGCTAGTCTAAAGAGTATGATGAGAAATTGCAGGAGTATTTCACATGTAGAAATGAGCTGAGTGTAGATCCTATGGAGTTTGAGTCATTATTCTGCCAATGTTTAGGGAAAAATTGTTAGAGAAACTTCATCAACAGCACACAGGGCTAGTCCATGTGAAAGCAGTAGCAAGAATCTATTTTTGGTATCCAAAGTTGGATAGAGATATTCAAGAGTTGGTGAAAAGTTGTGGTGTGTCCAGAATGAGAAATGATCCAACCAAGGTTTCTTTCATTCCATGGTCAAACACAAGAAAACTGTGGGAACAAGTACATGTCGATTTCTTTGAAGTGGAAGGTAAAGAGTATTTTGTTTTGGTCGATAGCTTACTGCAAATGGATAAATGTTGAGGTTATTCCCAATACCACAAATGTCAAAACTATTGTGGTTTTGAGAAGTTGGTTTGCAACTTACGGGTTGCCAGAAGTGTTGATGTCAGATAATGGTCCATAGTTTACATCAGAAAAGTTTGAAATATTTCTGAGAAAGAATGGAGTCAAACACACGCTAGTAGCGCCATATCACCCAGTATCAAATGGTGCTGCAGAAAGAAGTGTACAAATTGTGAAGAGGTCTTTGCAGAAGTATTTGCTAGGTGACAAGCTAGGCAGTAATTTCCATGTTTCTGTTCGACACAGGCTAGATCATTTACTGTTCTCTTACAGAATAACTCAGTCTACAAGGTTGCTCACTTCACGAGTTAGTGTTTAAACATGCCCCTAGGACAAGGTTTAGTTTGCTTAAGCCTGAGGTCAATAGCAAAGGAAGAGTGAAGATGAGTCAGGATACTTGAGGCATGAAACTTGAGAGTTCAGCACTGGTCAGAAGGTTGTGGTGAAAAACTATAGATGTGATAAGGAGAAGTATGGTGTTTGGATTGTTGTAAAAAGACTAGGTGCATTCACACATCTAGTGAGGATTGGAGAGAGACTTTGTCAGTGTCGTGTAGATCATTTGCTTGAAAGAGGACATCTGACAAAGGGAGAGCATGAGAAACCTTCTGTAGGCCAAGTTCCTACAGTCCCAAGTGAAAGTCAGAAAGAAAGTGGAAGTCACAAAGAAACTGAAAGTTTGCTGGTAGTACAGAATCCACAGTAGAGAAAAATGAGTCAGGGTCTTTGATTAAGACTAATCAATCAATTTCACAGTCCCAACCATTAACTGGAGTTGGGAGTCAAATTTCAGGATCGACACAGGCTGAGATGGTGGGAGAGCAGAGTCAAGCTAATGGAAATGAAAAAAGATACCCAGACAAAAAGAGAAAGAAGCCAGATAGGTTCATTGAAAGTTTGTAGGAAGGAAGAAGTAATAAGTTGTTCTTTTAATTGTTGTTTGTCAGTGATATTTCTGTTAAAGACATACTGTGTTAAGGAAAGACAATTTTTCAAACATGTAAATTACTCTGGAAATATTGGTGATATATGTTTAGTTGTGATTATAGTAACAGAAGCATGCAACCAAACCTGTTAAATTTCAAAGTATTGTTATTGTATTCTAGGAAATTATGTACAAATAGCATTTTGCATTTTAATATATAATTTTTTTTTCAAGTGGGGAGGGAGTGTAGTGTACTGTATTGTACTGGCTAATTGTATTGTGATAGCTAAGCATTTGTATACTGCGAAAACAGAAAGTGTTGGAAATACATAACAGGTCAGATTTCAATTCTGACAAAGGGTTATTCCCAAAACATTTTGCTGGAAATATAGCTAAGTCTGTTTAGGTGAAATTGAATGCCCTAGGCATTCAACAAGCCCTTGGCTTTTCAGAGCAGCTGATGCCTCTAAATAAAATGTTAATGAAAAGATTAAAATAACTTAACATTCTTAAGAAAATTTGAGCATTTTAGCAAATTTGTAATTTTCATGACATGTTTAAAAACCTCATTTACAGCACTTGGAAATTTGAGATTGTGAAAAAGAAAAATGGCAATGAAAGGTTTCTAAAAACGACTTTGGCAGATCAAATTGGTTCCATTTCTTGAGCTTTCTTTGGTTCATTTTTCTCACTTCTTGTAGTTACAGACTTCTGATTTATTACAAACAAAAGACTGACACTCCTGGGCTATCTGTTAAAATTGTGTGCATGCAAAAAAATTAGTGTTTTTCCTTACAAAGCTATAACATAGCACTGGAAAAGTGTCCTCTCTCCTTAAACGTGTATTTGATTTTTCAAAAGGTATCTCTTTCTAACTCTTGCTGTAGCACATTACAGCACAACAGGAGTTGATTTGGTTAATTGCACTTGTGCCAGTGTTGAATCTTCAATTGCAGCTATCTCCTTGGATCCCATTTGGCCCTACTCTTTCCTTAAATCTTGACATAATCTTCCTTTTCAAATATTTTTATAATTTCCTCTTAAATTATGTTATATTCTCTACCCTCAATGGCCACATACATATTCTAATAATTCTGCATGAAAGAAGATTCTCTATTCTGCTCTTATAATCCATTTACCAATCAATAGAAATTATCTTTTACTAATTACCCTCTTTATTTTGCATGCCTCAGTATTTTATTTTATTATGTTTTGTAGGAGGTGGTTGGGTGTCATTCTATCAGGATTAAAGGGGTATTTGCACAGTATGTAAAAAGAAAGAACTTACATTTGTATTGCAATTTTCACATCCACGGGATGAACCAAAGCACTTCAGAGCCAATGAACATTTTTGAAGCGTAGAGACTGTTGATTTGTAAGCAATGTAGCAGCCACTTTGCACACAGCAAGGTCTCTAAAACAGCATTGAGATAATGACCAGTTATTTGGGTTTGATGGCGTTGATTGAGGGATAAATGCTGGCTAGGACATTGGAGATCTCCCCTGATCTTTGAATAGTGCCATAAGATCTTTTAAATCAACTCAAAGGGCAGCCGGGGCTTTGGTTTAACATCTAATCTAAAAGAATGAATATGAAATTTGAGGGGAACGTCAAATCAGAGAGGAATACCATTTGATATCATGTGCAATGTGGTCATATTTTCTCAAGAATTAACTGTGATCTTTGTTTATGAAAGAGCAAAATTGGATTGAGTAACAACTTTTACCATCATACATGCATTCTCAATGAAATTATTTTTCATGATTTTGATGTAATGCATGAAAAGAGCATACTCATCGGTAATATCAGCCTTTTTAAAAAAAATTTAATTGAAGGTGGTGAATGGTTAACTGAACTAATGGATTCTATTTTTAAAATGTGAGCCACTCTTGTGTCCTCCATGAATGATTAAATGCTATAAGCATTAATATCTGCACTCTTGGTTAGATTTTTTTCAGTTTCTGATACAATAAACAAATAAACCATCTTTCTGTAAACAAATTATTGCAAGGACTAAATATCAAATTTTGTGCCAAGCTGACTTTGGAACATATGTAAAAACAAAACACTGTGATATTTAGTTTTTAAATAATATCAAAGTAGCTTTGAGTAGTTTGAGTTTGCTTTTCTGTTGGTAAAGCGCATGCACAGTGAATCTGCACAAAAAGTATATAGTAACTACTTCCATTTTAATATTTAAATATATATATTCCAGAATGAATTATTGTTGGCGTTGAGTATTGAATTGCAATACATTTCAAACTGCTGGAAATTTCACCAAGTGTGAAAATTCAAAATTTACTGAAAGTGGTATAATCCTCCCCTCATTCCCCATCCTTCCTCTAGAATTTTGCATCATAATTCCCCCCGCAAACAATTTTAAATTCACTACTACAAAAATTCTATGTACTTGCTGTTTGACGCTCTATATTACACAATATTACAACCGCAGGAATATTGTAACAAAAGCAAATTACTGTGGATGCTGGAAATTTGAAAGAAAAACTGGAAATGTCAGAAATTCTCAGCAAGTCAGCTAGCATCTGTGGAGAGAGAAAAACAGTGTTAACATCTGAGTTTTTCTCTCCACAGATGCTGTCTGACCTGCTGAGTATTTCCAACATTTTCTATTTCTAATATTGGTGGAATGTTGGGTAGATTCTGAGAGGTGATGAAATGGCACCAGCCATTTGTTAAATTTGCTCTGCCCATGGACTTTCTGTGGGCTTTTACACAGCAAGTTCATGTCAGCCAAACACCCAAACAGCGCAGCACCTCCTAAAGGATATCTGAGACCTCTGTGAACAGCAACAACAATTTGTATTTATATAGTGCCTTTAATGTAGTAAAACATCCCAAGGGACTTAACAGAAGCATTATCAAACAAAATTTGACACTGAGCCACATAAGGTGATACTAGGTTTTAAGGAGCATCTTAAATTGAGAAAGAGAGGTTTAGGGAGGGAATTCCAGAGCTTAGGGCCTTGGCAGCTGAAGGCACAACTGCAAGGTGGAGCAATTAAAATCAGACGATGCTAAAGAGGCCAGAATTGGAGCAGTGGAGATATTCTGGAGGGTTGTAGAGATAGGGAGGAGCGAGGCCATGGAAGGATTTGAAGACAAGGATAAGAATTTTAAAATTTGAGGCATTGCTTAACTGGAAGCTAATGTAGGTCAGTGAACACAGGGGTGATAGACAAACGGGAATTGGTGAACACGGGCAGCAGAGTTTTGGAGGACTGCAATTTTACAGAGGATAGATTGTGGCAGGCTGGCCTGAGTGCATTGGCATGGTCAAGTCTAGAGGTAACAAAAGCAGAGATGAAGACTTCAGCAGCAGATGAGCTGAGGCAGGGATGTTCTGGAGCCAACCAAACAGCAGGCTACACTAGACATGGAATTGTGCAAAGAGATAGGATTAATTAATGACCTCATAGTGAAGGCGACCCAAGGCAGCAGTGATCATAATATGATTGAATTTTATGTTCAGTTTGAGGGAGAGAAGAGTGGGACTAAGACTAGTATTTTAAACTTAAATAAGGGCAATTACAAGGGCATGAAAGAAGAGCTAGCTAAAGTAAACTGGCAAATAAGGTTAAGGGATATGTCAATAGAGATGCAGTGGCAGACACTTAAAGGGATATTTCAGAATACACAGAATAGATACATTCCAACGAGAAAGAAAAATTCCAAGGGGAGGATCCACCATCCATGGTTAACTAAAAAAGTTAAAGCTAGTATCAAACTGAAAGAAAAAGCATATAATTGCGCAAAGGTGGGTGGCAGGTCAGAAGATTGGACAGAATATAAACAACAGCAAAGAATGACTAAAAGATTAATAAGGAGGGAAAAATTAGAGTACGAGAGAAAGCTAGCTAGAAATATAAAAACAGATAGTAAGAGTTTCTATAGATATTTCTGTAGATATTATAGATATTTATAAAAGAAAAGTTAACAAAGTGAGCGTTGACCCTATAGAAAGTGAGTCTGGAGAATTAATAATGGAAAATAAGGAGATGGCAGATAAATTAAACAGGTATTTTGTATCAGTCTTCACTATAGAGGATACAAGAAATAGCTGTAAATCAGGAAATGGCAGGGAGGGAGGAACTCAAGAAAATTACAATCACCAAGGAAGTGGTACTGAACAAATTGTTGGAGCTGCAAGCTGACAAGTTCCCGGGTCCTGATGGACTTCACCCTTGGGTCTTAAAAGAAGTGGCTAGTGAGATAGTTAGTGCGTTGGTTTTAATTTTCCAAAATTCCCTAGATTCAGGGAAGGTTCCATGAGATTGGAAAATAGCGAATGTAACTCCTTTAATCAAAAAGGGAGGGAGACAGAAAACAGGAAACTACAGGCCAGTTGGCTTAACATCTGTCATAGGGAAAATATTGGAAGGTATTATTAAAGGCATTATATCAGGGCACTTAGAAAAATTCAAGGTAATCAGGCAGAGTCAACATGATTTTGTGAAAGGGAAATCATGTTTAACCAATTTATTGGAGTTCTTTGAAGAAGTAACATGTGCTATGGATAAAGAGGAACCAGTGTTCCTTACTGTACTTAGATTTCCAGAAGGTATTTGATAAGGTGCCACATCAAAGGTTATTGCGGAAAATAAAAGATCATGCTGTAGGGGAACATATTGGCGTAGATAGAAGATTGGCTTAGCTAGAAAACAAAGAGCAGGCATAAATGGGTCATTTCTGTTTGGCAAGATTTAATGAGTGGTGTGCCACAGGGATCAGTGCTGGGGCCTCAACTTTTTACAATTTATATAAATGACTTGGTTGAAGGAACCGAAGGTATGATTGCTAAATTTGCTGATGACACAAAAGATAGGTAGGAAAGTAAGTTGTGAAGGGACATAAGGAGACTACAAAGGGATACAGATAGATTAAGTGAGTGGGCAAAGATCTGGAAAATGGAGTATAATGTGGGAAAATGTGAAATTGTCCATTTTGGCAGGAAGAATAAAAAAGAAGCATATGATCTAAATGGTGAGAGATTGCAGAGCTCTGAGATGCAGAGGGATCTGGATGTCCGAGTGCATGAATTGCAAAAGGTTCGTATGCAGGTTCTTACAACCAGGTTAGAAGGGGTCTAGTGGTTCCCTCTCAGCCTTTTCCATGGTATAACTGTAACACGGTTCAATTTTAGAAACAATTTTTTTAGCTCCCCCTTCAGTGAATCCTTGTTCACTGCTCCAATTGTAAGGCAAAGAAATCAGACAGGTTTCCTTAGATTTAAACAAGAAAGGTAGAAATTTATTAATCTTAAACCCTAATCCAGTTAATGACTACGAATATGCGACGCAACAACACTAGCATGCATGCGTGATAAACACACACGCAGCTAGAGACAGAAAAAGTAGAAAGAATAAAGGGGAAAAGTTTGAGGCAATATCTGTTCATTAGATTTCCAGCATCCGCAGTATTTTGCTTTTATTTCTGTTCATTATTTACTGTTTTTTGAGTTCAATGTGGAGTCTTTGGTTGCTGGTAAGTCCTGCTATTTGTTGGGGCCCAGTTCTCGCTTCAACTTGTTTCGATGTCGGAGTCTTTTCTCTCGAGGTGTACGTGTCTTCCCTGGGTCCAGTGGCTTGGGAGAAAGTGAGAGAGACAGCCAGGAGAGAGGCTTAGCTGTTCCAGCTTCAATTGCAAAACTGCCTTCTGTTCATTTCTGTGTGGCACAATTCAAAAAACCAAGTTGGCCAGCAAGTTAGTCATGTGACTAACTGGCTTAACCACTTTTGCATTTGTGGTTTGTATTATCTTAGCAGGCCCTGGAATGCACTTCCTTGCACCTTCAATGTCTGGTGATCAAAATCCATTTGGGTTAATTGGATCAGGGAACAGTCCTTTGTCCCCACAAGCAGCGTCTCTTAGTATGAAAATGTCCTTCCAGCCCAGATGTCTGGTAATCTCTTTAACAAGTCATTTCTTCACTTCAGCATCAATTTAAAATTGATGTTCATCTGACAAAATGAATATGCCTCATTCTTGGCAGGTGGGGGTCTGCATGACAAGGTACAGTGAGTAATTAAGAATGCTAATAAAATGTTATCGTTTATTGCGAGGGGAATTGAATATGAAACTAAGGAGGTTATGCTTCAGTTATACGGGGCATTGGTGAGAACTTATTTAAGGAAGGATGTAAATGCATTGGAAACAGGTCAGATAAGATTTACTAGACTAATACCTGGAATGGACAGGTTGTCTTATGAAGAAAGGTTGGACAGGCTAGGCTTGTATCTGCTGGACTTTAGAAGAGCAAGAGGTGACTTTATTGAAAAATAAGATCCTGAGGGGTCTTAACAGGGTGGATGTGGAAAGGATGTTTCCTCTTGTGGGAGAATCTAGAACTAGGGATCACTGTTTAAAAATAAGGGGTCACCCATTTAAGACAGAGATGAGGAGAATTTCTTTCTCTCAGAGGCTGTCGAGTCTTTGGAACTCTCTTCCTCAAAAGGTGGTGGAAGCAGAGTCTTTGAATATTTTTCAGGCAAAGGTAGATAGATTCTTGATAAGCAAGGGGGTGAAAGGTTATCGGAGGTAGGCGGGAATGTGGAATTGAGGTTACAATCAGATCAGCCATGGTCTTATTGAATGATAAAGCAGGCTCGAGGAACTGAGTGGCCTATTCCTGCTCCTAATTCATATGTTCGTAAGTTGGGCAATGTTACAGAGGTGGAAATAGACAGTCTTAGCCATGGTGCTAATATATGGTTGGATAGCCTCCCACAGTTACCGGGGAGTGGGATGGTGTTGGTGGCCAGGGTACAGAGTTTGTAGCAGAGACCGAGGACAAAGGATTCGGTCTTCCCAGTATTTAGTTGGAGGAAATTTCTGCTTATCCAGATAGTGGAGGGGTCGAGAGAAGTGATGGTGTGGTGGAGCTGGTTGTTGTTAGCGTACATGTGGAAACTGCTGCTATGTTTCTGGATGGTGTCACCTAGGGGCAATATATAGATGAAAAATAGGAGGAGGCCAAATAGAGGTCCTTGGGGAACACCAGAGGTAACAGTCCCAGAGCAGGAAGAGCAGCCATTGCGTTACGGGGAGACGGTGGCGTAGTGGTATTGTCACTGGACTAGAGACCCAGGGTATTCCTCTAGGGACATGGGTTCGAATCCCACCAAGGCAGAAGGTGGAATTTGAATTCAATTAATAAAAAAATCTGGAATTAAAAAGCTAGTCTAATGATGTCCATGAAACCGTTGTCGATTGTCGCAAAAACTCATCTGGTTCACTAATGTCTGTCTGTCCTTACCTGGTCTGGCCTACATGTGACTCCAGACCCACAGCAATGTGATTGACTCTTATAAATGCCCTCTGAAATGGACTAGCAAGCCAGTTATACCTAACCACTAAAATAAAGTCGATGAGGAATGAAACCGGACAGATCACCTAGCATCAACCTAGGCACCAGAAATGACAACAGCAAACCCAGCCCTGTCAACCCTGCAAAGTCCTCCTTACTAACATCTGGGGGCTGTGTCAAAGTTGGGAGAGCTGTCCCACAGACTAGTCAAGCAACAGCCTGACATGGACATACTCAATGAATCATACCCTACAGATAATGTCCCAGACATGACCAACACCGTCCCTGGGTATGACCTGTCTCACCGGCAGGACATACCTAGCAGAGGTGGCAGCATAGTGGTATACAGTCGGAAGGGAGTTGCCCTGGGTGTTCTCAACATTGACTGTGGACCCCATGAAATTTCATGGCATCAAGTCAAACATGGGCAAGGAAACCTCCTGCTGATTACCGCCAACCGCACCCGACCCCCCCCCCCCCACCGCCCCTCAGCTGATGAATCAGTACTTCCCTATGTTGAACACCACTTGGAGGAAGTACTGAGGATGGCAAGGACACAGAACGTACTCTGGGTGGGGGACACCAAGAGTGGCTCGGTAGCACCACTACTGACCGAGTGGCAGAGTCCTTAAGGACATAGCTGCTAGACTAGATCTGTGGCAGGTGTTGAGGGAACCAAGAGGGAAAAACATACTTGACCTCATCCTCACTGTTATGACCAGGCGAGAAGGGGTCTAGGGGTTCCCTCTCAGCCTTTGCCTGGTTTAACCGTAACAGGGTTTAATTTTAAAAACACCGTGTTTTAGCTCCCCCCAGCACCCCGCCACCCCCCACCCCCAGTGAATCCTTGTTCACTGCTTTCCAATTGTAAGGCAAAGAAATCGATCAGACAGGTTTTCTTAGATTTAAACAAGAAAGGTGGAAGTTTATTAACCTTACACTCTAATCCGGTTAACGACTACGAATAGGCGAGGTGACCATGCTAGCCTGCATACGCAATAAACACACATGCAGATAGACACAGAAAAAGTAGAAAGAATAAAGGGGATAAGTTTGAGGCACTAGCTGGGTGTATTTACAGTAATTTGCTTTCAATGTGGAGTCTTTGGTTGCCGCTAAGTCTTCCTGTTCCAAGACCCAGTGCACACTTTAACTTGTTTCAATGTAGGAGTCTTTACTCTCGAGGTTTAAGCGACTTTAGTGGGCTTGTGACAAAGCGAGAGAGCCAGCCAGGAGAGAGGCTCTCTTGTTCCAGGTTCAGTTGCAATCTGCAGTCTGTCTTCAAACTGTCCTGTGTGTAGTTCAAAATAAAACCTGGGCCAGCTGGTTAGTCATGTGACCAGATGGTTTAACCACTCCTGCGTTTGTGGATTCTCCATCTTAGCAGACACTGGAATGTGTACACCTTCAATGTCTGGTAATCAAGATCCATTTGGGTTAATTGAACCAGAGAGTAGTTGCTTTGTCTGTCCAAGCACTGGCTGAGTATGCAAATATTCTCCAGCCAAATGTCTGGTGATCTCTTTAAACCAGTCATCTCTTCACTCCAGCCATAGTTTAAAAATTAATGTTCATATGAAAATTAATGTGCCTTATTTTTAGCAGGTGGGGGTCTTCATGACACTCACCAATCTACCTGCTGCAGATGAATCTGAATTTAGGCGGCACAGTGGCGCAGTGGTTAGCACCGCAGCCTCACAGCTCCAGGGACCCGGGTTCGATTCTGGGTACTGCCTGTGTGGAGTTTGCAAGTTCTCCCTGTGTCTGCGTGGATTTCCTCCGGGTGCTCCGGTTTCCTCCCACATGCCAAAGACCTGCAGGTTGATATGTTAATTGGCCATTATAAATTGCCCCTAGTATAGGTAGGTGGTAGGGAAATATATAGGGACAGGTGGGGATGTGGTAGGAATATGGGATTAGTGGATGATTAGTATAAATGGGTGGTTGATGGTCGGCACAGACTCGGTGGGCCGAAGGGCCTGTTTCAGTGCTGTATCTCTAAACTAAACTAAACTAAAACTAAACAGTCCGTGTAGAAATGCAGCAAGACTTGGACATTGTCCAGGCTTGGGCTGATAAGTGGCAAGTAACATTCATGCCACACAAGTGCCAGGCAATGACCATCTCCAACAAGAGAGAATCTAACCATCTCCCCTTGACAGTCAATGGCATTACGATCGCTGAATCCCCCACTATCAACATCCTGGGGGTTACCATTGAGCAGAAACTGAACTGGAGTAGCCATATAAATACCGTGGCTACAAGAGCAGGTCACAGGCTAGGAATCCTACGGCGAGTAACTCACCTCCTGACTCCCCGAAGCCGGTCCAACATCTACAAGGCACAAATCAGATGTGTGATGGAATACTCTGCACTTGCCTGGATGGGTGCAGCTCCAACAACACTCAAGAAACTGGACACCATCCAGGTCAAAGCAACCCGCTTGATTGTTTGTGGACGGGGTATTCACTCCCTCCACCGCCGACACACAGTGGCAGCAGTATGTACCATCTACAAGATGCAATGCACCAAGGCTACTCAGGCAGCACCTTCCAAACCTGCAACCTCTACCACCTAGAACGACAGGGGCAGCAGATGCATGGGAAGACCACCACCTGCAAGTTCCCCTCCAAGCCACACACTTGGAACTATATCGACGTTCCTTCAGTGTCGCTGGCTCAAAATCCTGGAACTCCCTTCCTAATAGGACTGAGTGTACCTACCTCACATGGACTGCAGCGATTCAAGAAGGCAGCTCATCACCACCTTCTCAAGGGCAATTAGGGATGGGTAATAAATGCTGGCCGAGCCAGCGATGCCCACATCCCATGAAACAAATTAAAAAAGGTGATACTCTGGCTACAATTAGATAGATAGGAATTGAACCAGGCCCACAGAACTGGACAGTGTTGGGAGGACGATGGTGTGGTCAACTGTGTCAGAGGCTGCAGACATGTCAAGAAGGACAAGGAGGAATAATTTACCTTTGTCACAGTCACATAGGATATCATTTGTGACTTTGATGAGAGCCATTTTGATACTGTGGCAGGGGCGGAAACCTGCTTGGACTGATTCAAACATGGAGTTCTTGGAAAGTTGGGCTTGGATTTGGGAGGTGACAACATGTTTGAGGACTTCGGAGAGGAAAGGGAGGTTGGAGATGGGGGTTGGTAGTTTGCAAGGATGGAGGAATCAAGGGTTTTTTTGAGCAGAGGGGTGATGACACAGATTTGAAGGAGAGGGGAACAGAACCTGAGAAGAGAGAAGTATTAACAATGTTAGCTAACATGGAAGCCAGGAAAGGAATTTGGGTGGTTAGCAGTTTAGTGGAAGTAAGGTTGAGGGAGCAAGAGCTGGGTTTCATGGATAAGATGAACTCAGAGAGGGAATGAGGGGAGAGAGGAGAGAAACTAGAGAAAGGTACAAGTTCAGGGCTAGGGCAGGGGGAAGCCTTCGGGGAATTTGGCCTACTGGGCTAGGTGAAGGAAGGGTAGCAGCAGAGACAACTGATTGGATGGTCTCAAACTTAGTGACAAAGAAGTACATTAGCTCGCTACAAGTTGTTGGAGGCAAGGGTGTGGGAGACAGGGAGAGGGGTTTAAGAAAATTGTTTGCAATAAAAACAAAGTTAAGGGTTATCTCTGCATTCCAGGATGGCCCTGGAAAATGTGAGCAGTTTTGGCAGATGAGAGCAAGACTCAATAATGTGTTATGTGGTCCAACCGGATCTGGTGGTAAACAGCTAAATGAGTTGTCTGCCATATCCATTCAAGTCTGCATCCCTTGGGCCTAAGCAGATATAAGGGCTGTACCAGTAATGCTTTTAATGGGAACCAAGGGATCAGAGGTGGAGGTGAGTGTGTGGTTGAGCAGATTGGTAGCTGTAGAAATGTCATGGTGAATGGAGGGTCAAAGGCTAGATAGTTGGGATTTTGAAAGTACAGTTGTAAGTGACTTGGGAAAGAATTTATTCCAGCTGCGGGGCAGAAGGATGTACGGGTTGGGAGGGGGAAGGGAGATGTGGGTAGAAGGCAATACAAGGAAGTAATCAGAGATGGCGTTATCTGTGATTGACACAATGGGAGTAGCAAGGCCATCTGAGATGGCAAGGTCAGGGGCGTGGCCGTGAACATGACTTGGGAAGTTTAAATGGCAGTGGGGAGTGGGGGGAGAGATTAAGGGAGGACATGAGGGCAGTGAATGCAGAGGAGGGAGAGCATCATGAATTGAGGACGGAGTAGTTTTATGTGAAGGAAAATTCATAGTGCCAGAGGGGGGACGAAACCAAATAATCCACTGGTACCATGACTTATGGGGACATAAAGGGACAGAGAGTACCCTGGAAAGGATAAAGGAGGTGTGCTGGTGGCCTGGAATGAAAGGTGACGTGGAACACTACATCAAGAATTGTTTGATCTGTGCACAACACAACCCCGATAGGAATGTCAAGAAAGGGGCCCTCCGACATACTAGACCAGTGGAAGGGCCTTGGACTCATTTACAGATAGACTATGTAGGACACTTAGCCCCCACTCCAGGAGGGTTTAAATACATTCTAGTAATAGTAGATACGTTGGGAAGCTTTCCCAACCAGAACAAATACAGCCAAGTCACCGCGAAAATTCTGTTAGAAAGGGTATTCACTCGATGGGGTTTACCCCAAAGCATAGAATCAGATCAGGGAACACATTTTACAGCCTAAGTAATGCAAAATGTCATGACCCTCTTTGGGGTTAAACAGAAATTCCACATACCCTATAGACCACAGTCTAGTGGAATTGTGGAAAGGATGAATCGGACATTGTAAAATATGATAGCTAAAATGGTACAGCAGCACAAGACAACCTGGCAGGTTGTTTTGCCCTATGTGTTGATGGTAATCAGGAATACCATAGCTTCATCAACAGGTTATACTCCCTATAAACTCATGACGGGAAGGGACATGAGAGGAATGGGGGGTTGGTAGGTTTGGACTTGTCCGAACCCGAGGTGGACAGTATTATATCAGAAAAATGGGTACAACAATTAGTAGAAAAAGTGAGGGAAGCAAATTACGTGGCAGCTCACCAACAGGGAAAGAAGAGACAGCAAAGTAAGGCTTATTTCGATGCGAAAGCCAGCCCGATAGAGTTGAGCCCCGGACAAAGGGTAATGATCAGAATATACCAGCCCATCTCATTTTTGAGTCCAAAGTTCACCGGTCCCTATGAGATAGTAGATAAAGCTAGTCCATCTGTATACAAAGTATTGACGGCACCAGACAAGAGTGGCTGGTATCACATTAATCAGTTAAAGTTAGGAGAAAAACAAGATAATCACAGTTGGCATGTGATGCTTGATGCTACCGATGTTTCGATCGAAGGTCAGGGAGATCAAGAGCAGGATCAACTGCGGATCCAAGCGGAAGTGTTTGAAAGACAACCTGAAGTTGTACGTCCATATACAGAGGGAAATAGAGAGAAAAAACGAAAGAAAAATAAAGAAAACAGGGGAAATAAGTGGGCTAGGAGAAATGGACGGTTAGAATCAGTAACAAATTGGGAACAAGATATAGACAGTCTGGCTGAGTGTATGGAGAGACTGGACTTAAAATAGGATAAGAAAGAAACTGTAAATAAGAGCAGAAATTACACTGTATATTACAGGTCCAGCCCACAATGAAGAGGGTGATACATTGCATTGCTATTGGATTGACCATATTTGGGACTATAGATGAACCCGCATCGGAGCTATCACGACGAATGAACACACCTGAAGCAGTGTCGACGCGGGAAGATTATCCGTGGCCAGAAACAACTTTGCTCTGCAGATCAAGATAGTTCGAACCAACAAAGGACAGCGAGAAGATTTAAATTTGTATTATGCGGGAGTGGATGGGTTGGCGTGCGCGGGAAAAACATTGGGTATACCAGAGGGAACAGAAGTTTGACCTTAACTAACAGAGTGTTAGGTACCTGTGAAGAGGATGGAGGAAGATATTATGTTGGGGCAGTGTTTCATATTCCCCGACACGGGAGCAATTTGACCTACCCTTTAAAGAGAGTCCATAACGTGGGCAAGTACCAGGAGGGTATTTGGATATCTTTAAGTAACCCACCATCTCATGCCATTGTAATGGATGGTGTTGAGAAAGGGGTAGATTTGTCAAAATGTCATCAAGGGGGGGAATCACTGGGCCTGTCCGGAAGAGACAACGAGACAGAAACTTACAAATTGCGGGCTCAGCATCTATGAAAATTGTTCATTGTCGATTTTGCCTGTTAATAACCAGACCTTTTTACAATATGCCCTTGTGGGGCAAATGTATTACATAGCCACGGCTGCTATGAACTACAAGAGATGGAAACAGTGCTCTCTGGAGGGACACAATGTAGCCATTCATAATGTAACCTCGGACTTGGTTGTTGGCGGACAAGTACTGCCTAAACCAATAAAGAGGATAGTGATAAAGGAGAATCTTACGGTCCAGCGTACAGATACAGATCAAGAGGTACGGGAACATATTGCCACCGAATTACCACCCATCCCACACCTAACAGCAGATTGGGCACAAATAGCAGAAGAAGCAAAAGAGATAATTCATCAATGGAATAAACACACTAAAACAATTGGAACTCATGCCGACAAGGCAAATGAACTGTTGCGCGACCCAGGGTTTTGGAGTAAGTTTTGGAATTGGGGATCTAATGTTCAAATACATCCATGGGTCAGAATTGTATCACATATTACTGTCATAGTGATTCTATGTGCGCTAATAATTGTTGTATTCAATGTTTATCAGATTAGAAGGTGGAAAAATGAAATTTTGCGAAGATTGGATAATGGGACTATAATGAAACAGAAGGAACGGATATCAATGTAAACAAAAACTGAAAAACGCAACTGTATATACTAAGTGTTATAACGTATCTTTTTATGTGTAACAGTATTGCACACTCATTGGGGGACAATGACGTTCTCAGGATTGGTTCACAGAGAAGGGAAACTTGATGATCCTAAGATAAATATCTTTAGATCATGAGGGGGGAGATGTTGGCCAGGGGCTGTAAGAAACACAGAATCAGTTACAAACTGCTGGGACTGTTTGACCTGTAGTAACCTGGAGCTCGGACACTGGCCTGTGCTGGTAAAAAACAGTTTGAACTAGTTACTTTGAGACAAGACAAAGGATCGATCACAGGAAAAGGGCCTTATTTGGACACGGTGTGATACCGGGGTCTTTGGGCCTGGGCCAATTAAGAGAAGCTGTGAACGAGGTGAGCAAGCTTAAACCAACCGGAAAGACACAGCTCAGATTTGGAGAGAATAAGCAACAGGATAAGAATAGAGCTTTTTGGGCATAGAGCCAGCGAAAACTCCGGAGACCAACCATCGTGGAAGTGGAAGACCCTGCGTGAGCGACGCGGCGACGACATAGAAGAGAGAGAGAGAGAACGGAACGCTTGGCCAGCGTTAACTCTCCCTTTTTCGGGTAATATCCTTTGTATTCTGTGACTAGGTCAGGGAAAGGTCAAAGGAACCTAGTGGGTGTGCTTATGAATTCTAGCTAGTTTTCTTATTAACTGTATAACTCAGTTGGAGTTGCATGTTTTTGTCTAACTAAGTGTATAAGCCTTATTCTTACATTGTACAACAACGTGAATAAAGTAAATTGATAGTTAAAGAAAGGACTGAGTTCCTCCTCTTTGTACTAAGCCAGTAACTGTAGCTGTTGATTAAGCTGGAGGGTGGCTCTCTTGAAACCTGATATCCCAAACACTCAGTCTGAGCCTGAATTAAGAGGACTTCAGTCCCACGTGACGGCAAGGATCAACTGGGTATAAGGAATAAAGGGGACAAGGGGGAGTTGACTCCGTGCCACGGTTTACAATTTGAAGTACAATTAACTAATCAACACCCAACACCTGTTCACCCTATTACCTTCAACTACTAGGTATTTAACATCCATGAACAGAACTGTAAGATTTGATAAGATATGGGTGTTTTATACCCCCTTCTAAGGTGGGAACAGATTTTGCAGCACAACAGCTTGTTGTGAATCGACTTTATTGAGATAAAGGTAAGGACAAGTTTGTTAAGTTCTCAGATAAACCATAGTCACAAACTCAGGCAGTAATTAATCGTCTGACACAGATACTACCTGTATTAGAGACTGGGCGGCAGAGTGCACGGCTCTTTCTCTTGCAGCTTTGGGTCCTCAAGCATTTGTCTCTCTCTCTCTTAGTTTCTCTTGTTGTTGTTGTTGTTCTCTGCCACACAGTAGCAAGGACAGGACTCATTTTATCCTGGCAGCTTTCCAGTTAACCTTCCCCTCTCCCAATCAGTGATTCATCTTGTATTAAAGGATACCTTTCTTAACCAACCAAGGATCATTTTGTGATGGTTGCTAATCTTTTGGACTTACACAAGTAGGACACAAAAAAGGGGTCTTTGTGTTGACTACTTTGATCTCAACGCTTTTACTTTTTGAGGATGCCTTATCTCACTACGAGACAAATCTACACACAAGCTGTTTTCACTGTCTGTTCCCACAGTCTCACACTTTTGCTACAAGTAAGCATTTTAAAACTTGACATAATCTCCCAGAATCCCTCTGCCTTGATATCTTGTCTATACTGCGCCCTATTTCCTAATTTTTTCCACTTTATCATACTACAAAGGGTTTCAATAAAGCTAAATGTTAGTGTATGATAATAAGTCATTTGTTAAGAACATAGAACAGTACAGCACAGTACAGGCCCTTCGGCCCACGATGTTGTGCCGAACCTTTAACCTACTCAAGATCTAAGTAACTACCTACCCTTCATTCTACCATGTACCTATCCAAGAGTCACTTATATGCCCCTAATGTATCTGCTACTACCACCGCTGGCAGCGCATTCCACGCACCCACCACTCTCTGTGTAAAGGACCTACCTCTGACATCTCCCCGAAACCTTCCTCCAATCACCCTAAAATTATGCCCCCTGGTGATAGCCCTTTCCACCCTGGGAAAAAGTCTCTGACTATCCACTCTATCTATGCCTCTCATCATCTTGTACCCCTCTATCAAGTCACCTCTCACCCTTCTTCGTTCCAATGAGAAAAGCCCTAGCTCCCTCAATCTTTCTTCGTAGGACATGCCCTCCAGTCCAGGCAGCATCCTGGTAAATCTCCTCTGCACCCTCTCTAAAGCTTCCACATCCTTCCTATAATGAGGCGACCAGAACTGAACACAATATTCCAAGTGTGGTCGAACCAGGGCCTTATAGAGCTGCAGCATAACCTCGCGGCTCTTAAACTCAATCCCCCTGTTAATGAAAGCCAACACACCATACGCCTTCTTAACAACCCTATCAACTTGGGTGGCAACTTTGAGCGATCTATGGACATGGACCCCAAGATCCCTCTACACTACCAGGAATCCTGTCTTTAAGCCTGTATTCCGCATTCAAATTCGACCTTCCAAAATGAATCAGATTGTTAGTTTATAATAGCTAGATTTTAACAATTAGTATGCTGGTTAGTAACTTTTAGCTACCTAATAATTTTACAGAACTTAGACACTAACAGATTCCCCTCGAGAGACAAAATAATTATACATTTTTCTGTATCTTACACTATTAACCTTCAACAGCAGCAGCCATTAACATACTTTATATTCCCTTTTCTTAAATAAAAAAAACTTGTTTAAAGGAATTACCAAGCGATCTTAACATAAAAAAATGTCCACGTTTTCCTAACTCGTCATAACACAAGGCGGCCCTCTTCGAGGACATTCACCAATTTCTTTGAATAAGCTGCAGTCTTCATAAAACGAAGAGACAACTAATGACTTCCGTCGACTCATTTTATTTTGGACTTTTCTTTCCAACATTTCTTTTATGCTCGCAAGATCAATCCTCAGCCTCTTTTCCGTGACACTTTTTGTCGAGTGGACATTGTCCCAGAGAGAATGGTTATCTATATAGCATTCTATATGAAAGTTTTTCTCCGATTGCCACTTATATAAGAGTTCCTTTAAAATACTCGATAAATACATACCCATATCTATCGCTTCTATCAGTGTCTCAGCAGCTAAGGTGCTTTTAACTATCTTTATTTTCTTCGATTCCCAGGCTAATGGACAACATTTATCACTTCTTCCCACCAAAAATATAATGAACCCGGCTGCGCTCGAACAACCATCGGGAAGATTAGCATGTGAGGCGTCACTAAAAATGACTAATTTCATTTCTTCTGTCTCACCCAGTGCTGGAAACCTTAGTGTACATTTGTCTAAACTCAATTTCTTCAATGTCTTTCAGCACTTCCCCAACAGTAACATGTTTCAGCATGGTGTTCGATTCTCATACATCATAGTAAGCATCCGGCCTAGTTTGTGCACCCAACCAGTTTAATTGCCCGATTTTTTTCCCGTTGGATAGCTGTGAGGACTTCAAGCAACATTGGACAGTTCCACATCCAGCAGGAGCGTAAATCTGCAAGAACCCTAATTTTTTCTATTTTAAATGTTGTTCATATCTTAGTAGTGTTTAAGAATTTAGTTTTCCTAATTAGTTAATTTGTTGATTTAAAGACACCTGGCTTGTTTAGCCTAATTCAGGGGTTAATAGATGGTACAATTTGGCTGGGTTTTCTTTAATTTGGAAAGTTTAAAATGATATGTTAGGCGATCTGTGGAGGGACGGGATTGAATGAAAAGTGCATTTCTCCCACCACAATCAGAATCGTATATTTTGATTGGGGGCTTTGACTGGAGCGGTCGGTCGTAACATATTAATTGGGTTTCTCATTCGGGATTTGAATCATACCTCAATTGGGGGTTCGCTCGCAGTTGAATCATATTTAATTCGGTGGCTCGCATCTGAGATCAGAATCAGACTAATCTGGAGGGCTCGCATTTGGAATCATATTAATTACTCGTTTCTGAGATAACATTTAAATTGGGGTCTTGCATTTGGCATCATATTTAATTTCTGTCGATTCTGGGATTATATCAGTTGGAAACTGGATTGTTGGGATCTAAATCTAATGCCAATTAAAAAGAAATAAAAGAACCAGATCTCTTGTATAATAAGGTACAGTATGTACATTGTAATGGCATTAGTGGTTGTAGCAGAGTGTTTGAGAAAGCAGAATGTTTCCCTGAGTGACTTGATAACTTTAACTAAGAACAAATGAAAAGAATTGGCAGCGGAATTGGGGTTGGAATTAAAATTAGGTGCCAAAAAAGCAGAGATAATTGACATAATAGCCAAACATCTGGAATTAGTAGAAGACGATGATGAAGCTGAAGGGGAATATGAGGAACAAGAAAGGGTAGTAGCTGCGAGAGTAATGCAATGGAATTGGCTGGGATTCACTTAAAAATTAAAGAAACTGGAGCTTCAGCAGGAAAAAGAAAAAACAATAGCAATAAGAAAACTTTAACTTCAAAGAGAAAGTGAAAAAGAGAGGGAATTTAGGCCAAAAGAGATGGAACTCAGACAAAAGGCTCAGGATGCATCTGAATTTAGATCAGGATCCAGCGAGAAGTTGTTTAAATTTATACAGGCTCTTCCTAAGTTCGATGAAAGGGGCGTAGAGGCATTTTTCATATCTTTTGAAAAAAAAGCCAAATAGATGAAATGGCCAAAAGAAGGCTGGACATTGCTCATGCAGGGCAGGTTGGTATGCAGAGCTCATGAAGCTTATGCCATGCTTTCTGAAGAGGCTTCTGTAGATTATGAGATGGCACAAAAGGCTATTCTCGCTGCGTATGAGTTAGTCCCTGAAGCTTGGTGTTACCGTCACAGGGAGAACCATTAAATGCACGGTTCAGTGGCCCATAGAGTGATCAAAAGACTGGGTAAGGTAGGTTACTGATTGACGCCACTGATCACCGGAACAACCGGTTGTGTCACATTAATATGCTCAAACAATATTACCACAGGGAGGAGGATAAGCCAGTACAGGTATGTCAGGTAAAATCGGGACTATTGAGAAGGCAAAGGATAGTGAGGATGAGGCAGAAGTAGGCCTGGGAAATTCTCAGATAGAACCTCCCACTATCCAATTAGCGAATACAGAATAGCTAGGAAAATTAAACAATAGGCTTTTACACTTCGAGGCAAAACAGCATGAAGTCCTAACCAGGGTTTTCACGACGTTTCAAAAAGTTTGTAGGGATAAGCCAGGATGTACAACCTTAGCCACACGTGATGTGGGTATAGGGGGAACCATTCCTTCAAAACAACATCCTTATCACTTAGGTCCAGACTGACAGGCCCAAGTGGAAGCAGAGGTGCAATGCATGCTGAAGGGCAGCTTAGTTGAACCTAGTCAGGACAGCTGGAATTCGCAGGTCGTCTTGATGTCTAAACCTGGTGGGTCATCTCAAACATACATAGACTCCAGAAACTTCACTGCGGTAAAGAAGGCAAACTCCTACCCAAATTGTTATTTAAAGGACTGTATGAACAGAGTGGGCAACACAATGCATCTTAAAGAGACAGATGTGTGGGAGGGATACTGTCAAATTCCTTTGACACCCCAGGGTAAGAAAAAATCTGCATCTGTTACACCGGACAACGTTTTCCAGTGACAAGTGATGCCACATAGGTTAAGGGGTACTCGAGAAACTGCTGAGAATAGTAAACCCAGCAGTGGTCAGTGCGGCTAGCTGTGCAGTTTAACTGGCTGAGGTGATGGACAATAGGGACACTTGGAAGGAAAACATGAAACAATTGGAAGACTATGCTTGGAAATTTCAAACGGTTTAATTGGGACAATCTTTTGAAAATTTAAAGCTGAAATGTTCTAGTGGAACCTGTTGCTGTCTTAAAATGTCTTAACATTTTAGAAAAGTGTATGCCTGTAAATGCGGAAAAAGAATGTGTTTGTGTTTTTTCAATTTGCATTTTTTTACCTATTGTAATGAAAAGCATTTCAGGAATGGTGTTTCATTCCGCCAAGGGCGGAGGTGTTATGATCCTGTAGTTTTTTTTCTGGGAAGAATGTGGTGTGCATTTAAGGCTGGAAAGGGAGCAGTAGTGCTTTAAGGCAACAAGCTCCAAAGACTGAGTCAAAGAGTACATTCTCATTGCCCGGGATACAACCATTCAGGACCAGAGTTCGAGAGATACATTGTTACAATTTAATTTTGAACTGGCTTATAGAAGAAAACAGACAGACAGCTGTGTGTTAGCATCTGAAAGGAGCACTCTCAGACCATTTAAACTAAATGGAAGAGAATTTAGTCTGTTTATTTATTATTCTCTCTCAAAATTCTAAAAAGTCAAGCCAAAACAGAGATCTCTGATAATTTAAACTGAAGGAAAAGAAGTTAGATTGTGACAATCTTTTATCCCTCAAAAATTCTAAAGCTGAATTGATTCATTAAAAAAATGTTTACAAGTTGTTAATTGTTGAAATTCATTGCTGGAGAAGGAGCAACAATTTTGACTTCTGAATTAGACTACAGACTGTTATACTGTTGAAGAACCTTTTTTCCCCCCATTGGACGGCTGTGAGGTCTTCAAGCAGCCTTGGACAGTTCCACATCCGGCAGGAGTGTAAATCTGCAAGGACTCTAATTTTTTCTATTTTAAATGTTGTTTATATCTTAGTAGTGTTTAAAATTTACTTTTCCTAATTAAACAGTTAATTTGTTGATTTAAAGACACCTGGTCTGGTTAGCCTCATTCGGGGGTTAATAGATGGTACAATTTGGCTGGGTCTTTAATTTGGAAAGTTTAAAATGATATGTTAGGCGATCTGTGGAGGGATGGGATTGAATCAACAGTGCGTTTCTTCCACCACAATCAGAATCGTTTATTTTGATTGGGGGCTTTGACTGGAGCGGTCGGTCATAACATCGCCTAGTTGTTCCTCAAATCCCTGAGCCACAAGTCTGGCCTCAGCTTTATATGTACCATCGAGAAGTACTTTCTCTGTACCACTTGACCTGTCCCTCCTACAATCAGACTTCCTTTCACAAGTTCGTGACCTTTTCCTTGGACTGTGATCATCTTCAGGCCCACTGTCTGAACTTACACTATATTTTAGAACCATAGAAAAGTTATCGCACAGAAAGAGGCCATTCAGCCCATCATTTCTGCCCCAGCTGAAAAAAGCGAGCCACCCAATATAATCCCACCTTCCAGCACCTGGTCCGTAGCCTTGTAGATTACAGCACTTCAGGTGCATGTCCAGGTACCTTTTAAATGAGTTGAAGGCCTTACACATTTACACTTCCTTCTGCCAATCTATAGGTCTGATATCCTGTCCTTTGTCTTGCATATTCAGCCAAACATAGAAAAAATAGGAGCAGGAGTAGGCCATTTGGCCCTTCGAGCCTACTCCGCCATTCATTATGATCATGGTTGATCATCCAACTCAGTAACCTGTTTCCGCTTTCGCCCCGTACCCTTTGGTCCCTTTAGACTCCAGAGCTATATCTAACTCCTTGAAAACATACAATGTTTTGGCCTCAACTGCTTTCTGTGGTAGCGAATTCCACAGGCTCACCACTCTCTGGGTGAATAAATTTCTCCTCATCCCAGTCCTGAAAGGTTTACCCTGTATCCTTAGACTATGACCCCTGGTTCTAGACTCCCCCACCATCAGGAACATCCTTCCTGCATCTACCCTGTCAAGTCCTGTTAGAATTTTATAGGTTTCTATGAGATCCCCCCCTCACTCTTCTGAACTCCAGCGAATATAATCCTAACTGACTCAATCTCTCCTCATACGTCAGTCCCGCCATCCCAGGAATCAGTCTGGTAAACCTTCGCTGCACTCCCTCTATAGTAAGAACATCCTTCCTCAGATAAGGAGTCCAAAACTGCACACAGTATTCCAGGTGTGGCCTCACCAAGTCCCTGTATAATTGCAGCAAGACATCCCTGCTCCTGTACTCGAATCCTCTTGCTATGAAGGCCAACATACCGTTTGCCTTTTTTACTGCCTCTAGGACCCGCATGCTTAACTTCAGTGACTGGTGTACGAGAACACCCAGGTCTCGCTGCATATTCCCCTCACTCAGTTTATAGCAGTTCAGATAATCTGCCTTCCTGTTTTTGCTACCAAAGTGGATAATCTCACATTTATCCATCTGCCATGCATTAGCCCACTCACTCAACTTGTCCAAATCACCTTGAAGCCTCTCTGCATCCTCTTCACAACTCACCCTCCCACCCAGTTCTGTGTCATCTGCAAATTTGGAGTTATTACATTTAGTTCCCTCATCTAAATCATTAATATATATTGTGAATAGCTGGGGTCCTAGCACCGATCCCTGCGGTACCCTGCTAGTCACTGCCTGCCATTCGGAAAAAGACCCGTTTATCCCTACTCAATGTTTGTATTTTCCTGTGGCCTTTCCTGCCCTCCCTATAATGGTGGCTTTCCTTCACTCACTTGCCCCTTCTGGCATATATGCCACTCTAATCCCAACTTTCAGTAGTTGACCTTTAGGATAAATGGCCTTATCTGGATCTTCACTATCACTTGGTCCACTCTCTGTTAGCTCGTTATCTGCCACAATCTATTGCTCGTCAAGGTCCAACATATGTGCATGCGAAGTACATGGTACATCATCAGTGACAGAATCTGAACAAATGCTGGACAATGTATAATCAGTGCCATTAAGCCGCGAGGAACGGTTTGGTTGAGATGTTACAAAATTACCATTTTTCCATCAGTGCCTGTAACTTTTCCTGTGCCTCTCCATTCTTTCTGCCCTTTTTTGTAATACACTATGTCCCCGGTATTAAAATTCTTTTCTGATGGCCTGATCCGATACCTCAAAGCTCTCCTGATATTTTCTGAAACCTCCACATTAATAAATGCTCTTCTCCCTGCATGCATGACACTCAAATGTTCCGCAAAAATTTAACTAATTGTAGTGCCCTCTAAAGCCAGGGGATGATCCCACATTACCGAAGGTATTTTCGCATTCCTGCCATAAACTAATTGATGGGGGCTGTAGCCACCAATCATTTGAAGTGTGTTTTTCGCATGTATTGCCCACGCCAGAGCAGCAGTCAATTTACAATTTGGTTGGTCAGCTAAAATTTTTCGGAGCATTTCGTCAATCACGGCATGATTTCTTTCACCAACTCCATTACTAAAAAGGACTTTCTGCTGCCATATGCATTACTACAATATTCATATTTTCACACATACTCCTGAACTCATCATTGGCAAATTCTCCTCCATTGTCAGTTGAAAATCTAACCAGTGCTCCCAGTCCTATTCTTATCCATCTTTCCATTATCAAGTCCACTATTACTTTTTTGTCGTTACTGTAAATTACCATTAACAGGCTGAATCTAGTCTCTATGTCTATAAACTGTAGAAGAAAAATGTTTTTGTCTTTATCCCTACCTTCAGGTCCATCGCTACGGTTTCATTAAAGCCCCTTGCTCATGGGAGACTCACTATGGGTCGCGATGGCGTCCTCTTGTATTTTTTTACAGATATCACATTTTTCACTGATATCCTCTAAGTTTAGTGTAGTCATCATCTATTACCCCTGCATCTTTTAACAGAATCTTCAACCTATGACAAGATGCATGTGCAAACTGTCGATGTAGTTTTGAAATAACTTGCCTTTTCTCCTTTAAATCCCTACACCTGGATGCCATTAATACCTCTTTAATATCCTGCTTAGAGATGTTAGGTCTCGTTAAAGGAATACAATAATGTCCCGACTGTGTCAACTGCAAAGCTACAGATTTCCCAAGGACAATCACCTCATCATGTTCCATATCCAATTTCATCCGAGCCTTTTTCATAGACGGTTTATTTAACAGCGAAGGTATTTCACTGACCACTACATCTGTACTAATAAAATGGTTTACCCCTGTTATTTTACATGGAATTACCACTCTTTTTAGTGATTTCAACATGTTGTCATCCCCAAACCTGTAACAGGTAGAACTGTCATATTGTTTGACCTTTCTTCAGCCTTCCTTACTTAAAGGATCCGTGTAACACCTTAACCAGTCCACTCCACATACTGTGGACGTACCCACTGTCTAGTACTGTGCAATTGAACAAATCTGTGACTAGGACACTCACTACTGGACTGAAGCTTCTCGTGACCAGTACAATTCCTTCTGATTGATCAGTAGCGTCATCCTCGCCTTCCGAACCTTCCACATCATGTGTCATGTCAAAAACCCTGTTATTCCGTTTTGGACAATGCAATGCATAATGATACTTTGAGTCACATCAGAAACACCTGTTAACCCTTGGTTATTCCTGGGGTTCATCCTTCTGCCATAATTGCCCAATTCCTGCTGTCTGTTATAAGCTGCCAAAAGGGTCTGTATCCTCATTCGTTTCGTGTGTGCTTCTCCTTTTGTACTGACATTTGGGCCCCACATTTGAACGGCCTTGAAATGCTGCTAGCATTGTATCCTTCACCTTAGGTGTCACCACTGAAGAGCCCATTTGCGCCATGAAAGCATCCGGAAAGGAATGTTTTCCCAAAAACTGTTTCAGGGCGTCTGATCATTCTTTGAATTTAACTCCAGTTAATACCAAGAGCCTATTCATGTTTGATATCGTAACAAAATCCAACAATTTGAAGGCAAGTACTGATCTAGGAATTTCCAAGTAGAATTGTTGCAACCTTGCATATAGTTAAACTCCATAATATATTCTTCTATGGAAGAACCATCCATTTTTCTAAATTTATCAAAGTCCGACCACACATCATAGGCAATGAATAAGTCATCTTTCAGATAGATTTTATCCATAAATTTTAAGAGATTGTCCCAAACTTCCTCATTTTCCAAATGAGGAGCCTCTAGCTCCGAGAACACTTTGCCCCTGATCTTGCTTCTGGCGGAAAGTGAAAGTTCAAGGGCTATTCCTTGTTTCCTTTTTGGTAAAGACGTAACCCTTGTTCATAGATTAACTTCATTCTTCCATTTATCGTAAGGTTCGGCTTCACAAAACAGCGGTGGAAAATCATATCCCTTACACCTGGTTTCAGTCCCCTTTCTTCAAAAAAAACAGCAATTACAGCCTTCTCAAAAAAAGCTCTAATTCTAATCTCCTGTCTGAAAACAAATTTTAGTCTCCAGTCTTCACTTTCAGGCAACCATCCTTTGCTACCAATGTTAGAGAAACTTCCAAGCCTGTTGTGAAGAAGACACTGAGACTAGGATGCTTTGATGGAGACTGTTTATTGCTTACTTCTCCACTCCTAACAATAACCAGCCTGTGCTGGCTGGCTGTTTATACATACACACTTGAGTACAATTAACTAAGCAACATCCAACGCCTGTTCACCTTATCACCTTCAACTACTAGGTATTTAACATCCAAGACAGACACAAAGTACTCATCTGCCATTTCCTTATTCTCCGTTATAAATTCCCCTGGCTCTGCCTGTAATGGGCCCACATTTGTCTTTGCTAATCTTTTCCTTTTTACATACCTACAGAAGCTTTTACAGTCCGTTTTTATGTTTCTTACTAATTTACTTTCATGTTCTATTTTCTCTTTCTTTATCAGGTTCTTGGTCCTCCTTTGCTGAATTCTAAAATGCTCCCAATCCTCAGGCTTACTATCATATTATGGTCACTCTTTCCTAAAGGCTTCTTTACAACAAGATTATTAATTAGCCCTTTCTCATTGCACAATACCAGATCTAAAATAGCCCATTCTCTAGTTGGTTCCTCAACATCACTTACATCCTCAACCTCATCCTCAACTACAGCACTTACCTTCTGGGAGAGCAACAGAGAGAATTCCAGGTGCGCCAGAGTTTGAAAACAAAGTGAGCAGTGACATCACAGGAAAGCTGCAAGGTGATTGGTTGGTGAGTAACTGCTGTTAGGGTGTATCAGTAAATAGCTGGGTTAGTACACTGCTGTTAGGGTGCATGTGTAAATAGCTGGATTATAGCATCTCAACAACTGGCAGACTAAAAACAGTAAAAAAAATTAGTAAAGAACAATTTATTATAAAATAAATATAAATAAATAATGAACAAGTGAGTAGCTGCTGAGTATTATTTTTTGAGTAAGGTTTATTTTAACTAGTGAACTGTATTGATTTTTAGTAGGATTTATCAGTACTATTGAGGTTTTATTAATAATTCTAAGGTGTTGTAGTATTGGTAAGTTTTTTTAGCAGTAACAAAGGGTCAACTAATAAATAAAGGAATGGCAGGGGTGCTTCAACCTCGATAGTGCACCTCCTGTGCTATGTGGGAGATCCAGGATGCTTCCTGTATCCTGGAGAACCATTTATGCAGGAAGTGTTGTCAATTGCGGCAGCTCAAACTCTGGGTTTTGGAACTTGAGCGGCAACTGGCGACACTGCGGTGCATTCATGAGGATGAGAGCTACTTGGATAGCACGTTTATAGATGTGGTCACCCCACAGCTTAAGTGTCTGCAGGGAGAGAGGGAATGGGTGACCATCAGGCAGTCAAAAAGAATCAGGCAGGTGGCGCAGGAGACCCCTGGGTGCATTTCACTCCCCAACAGGTATTCGTTTCTGAATACTGAAGAAAGTGATGCTTCACCTAGGGAGTGCAGCCAGAGCCAAGTCCATGGCACCAAGGGTGGCTCAGCTGTATGGGGTACAGGGAAGACTGGAAGAGTCACAGTGATAGGTGTTTCAATAGTCAGGGGAACAGACAGGCGTTTCTGTGGCCACAGACGTGAATCCAGGATGGTGTGTTGCCTCCCTGGTGTCAGGGTCAGGGATGTCACTGAGCGGCTGCAGAGCATCCTGAAGGGGGAGGGTGAACAGCCAGCAGTCGTGGTCCACATCGGAACATAGGTAGAAGGAGGGATGTGGTCCTGCAGTCAGACTTTAGGGAGCTAGGTAAGAAATTAGCAAGCAGGACCTCAAAAGTAGTAATCTCCGGATTATTCCAAGTGCCACACGCAAGTGAGTGTAGAAATAGAAGGATAAGACAGATGAATGTGTGGCTGGAAAGATGGTGCAGGAGGGAGAGCTTTAGATTCTTGGGACATTGGGACTGGCTGTGGGGGAGATGGAACCTGTACAGCCGGACAGGTTGCACCTGAACAGAGCCGGGACAGAGTTCCTTGCGGGACGTTTTGCTAGTGCTGTTGGGGAGGGCTCAGACTAGTTCGGCAGGGGGCTGGGGACCTGAGAGTAGACTCAGTTGGGACAAAGTCAGAAATGAAAATGGAAGGCAGAAAATTAATGGAAGCGTCTGGAAGACAGAGGAAACAAAGTTTAGAAAATAAAAAAAAGTGTTTGGCAGTGCTCAAGGGTATCTATTTCAATGCAAGAATTATAGCAGATGAGCTGAGGGCACAGATGACACATGGCAGTATGATATCATAGCTATTACAGAAACGTAGCTTAAGAATGGCAGCTCAACATTCCTGGTTACAAGGTTTTCAGCCGCGATAGGGAGGGGAATATTAGAGGGGGAGTGGCAATTTTGGTCAAGGAAACTATTACAGCTGTGAGGAGGGATGATATTTAGAGTTTAGTTTAGAGATACAGCACTGAAACAGGCCCTTCGGCCCACCGAGTCTGTGCCGACCATCAACCACCCATTTATACTAATCCTACACTAATCCCATATTCCTACCACATCCCCACCTGTCCCTATCACCTACTTATACTAGGGGCAATTTATAATGGCCAATTTACCTACCAACCTGCAAGTCTTTTGGCTTGTGGGAGGAAACCGGAGCACCCGGAGAAAACCCACGCAGACACAGGGAGAACTTGCAAACTCCACACAGGCAGTACCCAGAATTGAACCCGGGTCGCTGGAGCTGTGAGGCTGCGGTGCTAACCACTGCGCCACTGTGCTGCCCACAGTTGGAAGGTTCATCAAATGAGGCCATATGGATTGAGCTAAGGAACAAAAAAGGGGCAATCACACTGCTGGGAGTGTACTATAGACCCCCAAACAGTCAGAGGGAGATAGAAGAGCAGATATGTAGGCAAATCTCTGAGAGGTGCAAGAACAATAGGGCAGTAATAGTAGGGGATTTTAACTACCCCAATATTAACTGGGATAGTTTTAGTGTGAAAGGAATTGAGGCAGCAGAATTCTTGAGATGCATTCAGGAGAACTTTTTTGCCCAATATGTAGCAAGTCCAACAAGAGAGGATGCAGTTTTAGACTTAGTTGTAGAAAATGAAGATGGGCAGGTGGAAGGAGTGGCAGTGGGAGAGCATTTTGGTGGTAGTGATCATAATTCAGTTAGTTTTAACATAATTATGGAAAAGGACAGAGATAGAACAGGAGTTAGAGTTCTCAATTGGGGGAAGGCCAATTTTACTAAACTGAGGAGTGATTTAGCGAAAGTGGACTGGAAACAGCTACTTAAAGGTAAATCAGTGTAAGAACAGTGGGAGGCATCCAAAGGGGAGATTCAAGGTGTTCAAATTAAACATGTTCCCACAAAGAAAAAGCGTGATACAGCCAAATCTAGAACCCCATGGATGTCAAGGAGCCTACAGGGTAAGATAAGGCAGAAAAGGAAAGCTTATGTCTGACACTGAGAACTCAATACTACAGAAAACCGAGAGGAGTATAGAAAGTGGAGGGATGAAATCAAAAAGGAAATTAGGAAAGCAAATAGAGGGCATGAAAGAATATTGGCAAGAAAAATCAAGGTGAACCCAAAGATGTTTTATCAATATATTAAGAGGAAGAGGATCCATAAAACATCAAAAAGGTAACCTATGTGTAGGGGCGGAAGATGCTGGTACGGTTCTTAATGAATACCTTGTGTCGGTCTTCACAAAAGAGGGGGATGATGCAGATATTATAGTTAAGGAGGATGAGTGTGAAGTATTGGATGTGATAAACATAGGGAGTGAGGAATTATTAATGTGATTCGTATCCTTGAAAGTTGAAAAATCACCAGGATCAGATGAAATGTACCCTAGACTGTTAAAAGAAGCAAGAGAGGAAATTGCAGAAGGTCTGACCATCATTTTCCAGTCCTCACTGGATACAGGTGTGGTGCAGGGGGATTGGAGAACTGCTAATGTTGTACCTCTGTTTAAAAAGGGAGTGAAGGATAGACTGAATAAGTACAGGCCAATCAGTCTAACCTCAGTAGTGGGCAAATTATTGGAATCTATTCTTAGAGACAGGATAAACTATCACTTACAAAGGCACAGGTTCATCAAGGATAGTCAGCATGGATTTGTTAAGGGAAGATCTTGTTTGACCAACTTGATCAAATTTTTTGAAGAGGTAACAAGGAAGATTGATGAGGGTAGTGCAGTTGATGTGGTATACATGGATTTTATCAAGGCTTTTGACAAGGTCCCACATGGCAGACTGGTGAAAAAAATAAAAACTCTTGGGATACAGGGAAATGCAGCAAGGTTGATACAAAATTGGCTCAATGGCAGGAAATAAAAGGTAGTGGTTGAAGGGTGTTTTAGCGACTGGAGGGCTATTTCCAGTGGCGCTCCGCAGGGCTCATTACTGGGTCCCCTGCTTTTTGTGGCATATAGTAACAATTTGGACATAAATGTAGGGGGCATGATCAAGAAGTTTGCAGACAACACAAAGATTGGCCGTGTGGTAGATAGCGAGGAGGATAGATGTAAGCTGCAGGAAGATATTGATGGTCTGGTCAGATGGGCAGGAAAGTGCCAAATGGAATTCAACCTGCAGAAGTGTGAGATGATGCATTTGGGGAGGTCAAACAAGGCAAAAGAATACACAATTAATGGGAAAATACTAAGAAATGTAGGGGAAGTGAGGGACCACTGAGAAGTGTAGAGGAAGTGAGGGGCCTTGGAGTGAATGTCCACAGATCTCTGAAGGTAGCAGGACAGGTCGATAAGGTGGTTAAGAAGGCATATGGAATCCTTTCCTTAATTAGCCAAGGTATAGAATATAAGAGCAGGGAGGTTATACTGGAACTGTATAACTCATTGGTTCGGCCACAACTTGAGTATTGTGTGCAGTTCTGGTCACCTTAATACAGAAAGGATGTAATTATACTAGAGAGGGTACAGAGAAGATTTACGAGGATGTTGCCAGGACTGGAAAAGTGCAGCTATGAGGAAAGATTGGATAGGCTGAGGTTGTTCTCCTTGGAACAGAGAAGGCTGAGGGGAGATCTGATTGAAATGTACAAAATTTTGAGTGGCCTGAATAGAGTGGAGGTGAAAGGTCTATTCACTTTAGTAGCGAAGTCAGTGACGAGGGGGCATAGATTTAGAGTGATTGGTAGGAAAATTAGAGGGGAGCTGAGGAAAAACTTTTTCACCCAGAGGTGATCGGGGTTGGAACTCACTGCCTGAAAGGGTAGTTGAGGCAGAAACCCTCAACTCATTTAAAAGGAGTCTGGATATGCAGCTCAAGTGCCGTAATCTGCAGGGCTACGAACCAAATGCTGGAAGGTGGGATTAGAATAGGTGAATCATTTTTCGGCCGGCACAGACACAATGGGCCAAGTGGCCTCTTTCTGTGCCTTAAACTTTCTATGATTCTATGAATATATTGTTCTAGAAAACCATCTCGTATACATTCCAGGAATTCGTCCTCCATAGCATTAGTGCTAATTAAGTTTACCCAGTCTATATGTAGATTGAATTCCCCCCATGATCACTTTATTACCCTTTTTATATGCACTCTAATTTCCTGATTTATACCATGCACTACATTACCACTACTGTTTGGTGGCCTACAACCAACTCGTACCAATGGTGCTGCCCTTTACTGTTTCTTAGCTCTACTTAAACTACATCTTGATCTTTCGATCGAAGATCCTCCCTCACTAATGTACTGATCTCATCCTTTATTAACAGTGCTACCCCACCTCCTTTTCCTTGTTGACTATCCTTCCTAAATGTCGAACACCCTTGAACTTTCAGTTCCCAGCCTAGGTCACCCTGCAATCCACCTCTCCGTAATGGCAATTCGATCACACCTATTTACTTCTATTTGTGCTGTCAATTCATCTACCTTGTTGAGAATAAAAACACAAGAAATAGGAGCAGGAGTACACCAATTGGCCCATCGAGCCTGATCCATCATTCAGTACAATCTTGGCTGATCTTAGGCTTCAACTCCACTTTCCTGCCTGCTCGCCATATCCCTTGATTCCAAGAGACCAAAAAACTATCTATCCCAGCCTTAAATATATTTAACGATGGAGCATCAGCAACCCTCTGGGGTAGAGAATTCCAAAGATTCACAACCCTTTGAATGCTGTGTGCATTCAGATAGAGTGCCTTTAATTTTGTCTTTTTATTATTTTCACAACGTCTAGCCTTATCTGCTGGTGCACTCTTAAGTTTGTACGCTCTGTCCCTTCCTGCCACACTCTTGATTATCATTACCCTATTGCTACCTTGCTCTCTTCTGCCTTCTTTTCTCTCTTTAAATTATCATATTTTCACTCACTTATAGAAGCATAGAAAATAGGAGCAGGAGTAGGCCATTCGGCCCTTCGAGCCTGCACCGCCATTCAATACGATCATGGCTGATCGTCCAAACTCCGTACCCTGTTCCCGCTTTCTCCCCATATCCCTTGATTCCTTTAGCCCGAAGAACTATATCTAACTCTTTCTTGAATATATTTAATGATTTGGCCTCAACTGCTTTCTGTGGTAGAGAATTCCACAGGTTCACCACTCTCTGGGTGAAGAAATCCCTCCTCATCTCAGTCCTAGATGGCTTACCCCTTATCCTTAGATTGTGACCCCTAGTCCTGGACTGCCCCGCCACCTTGATCCCTCACCCCCACTATTTAGTTTAAAGACCTCTCTACCACCTTAGTTTGACAACTTGTTAGAATACTGGTCCCAGCATGGTTCAGGTGAAGACCATCCCAACAGTACAGCTTCCACTTTCCCCAGTACTGGTGCCAGTGCCCCATGAATCGCAAACCAATTTCTCCCACACCAATCTTTGAGCCAAACATTTTTATCTTATTTACCCTGTGCCAATTTGTTCATGGCTTAGGTAATAACCCAGAGATTGTTACCTTTGAGGTTCTGCTTTTTAATTTAGTCCCTAGCTGCTCATACTCCCTATACAGAACCTCTTTCCTAGCCCTATCTATGTCATTGGTACCCACATGGACCATGAAAACTGGATCCTCCCCCTCCCACTGCAAGTTCATCTCCAGCCCTTAGTAGATGACCCGGAACCTGGCACCTTAATCAGATTCAAGAATTGTTGATGACCAGCACAGAGTTTGATGCAGGGAGTGGCAGTTAGAATATTGCATTTAATGTTAAATTAGGTACAGAAAGCAAAATTAAGAGAGGGAAAGAAAAATTGGTTTAAGAGACTGAAATGAAAGCAAATAAAACGTTTTTTAAAATTTAATTCTCCTTCAGCTTATAATTATTGTTAGAATGAGACTCCACACTTACTAAACTTAATTTTCAGTGCTAGAGAGGTTGTTTATCAATAGTTAAGACTTAACACACTGTTAAAAGGTTACTTACACTGAAATGGCCAAGGCCTAATTTTTCTGGCGAGTTTATTTCATATCTATAAGGCAACACAGAATTTCATGATGTTCAATATATTTGAATAGTGCGTCCGACGACAAGATGGTCGGCACGGACACGATGGGCCTGTTTTTGTGCTGTGTAACTCTATGACTCTAAGATGCTGTTTTCAGGAACCTGATGGAGGAATATTGCATCTCAGACAGCAACTTCCAGATTTTTGTGTTTTAATGTGGTCACTGGATGTTGTGGTCCGGAATGGACTCCAGCATGTAGAAGTAGAAAAGAGGAATATGGTGCATTGTTGGATAGTACTAGAGAAGGAAGTAGTACCATATTAGATAGCAGTGGACTAAGACAGAATATAAGGAATACAAAGACATGCTTAGAATGCATATATGCAAACACACAAAGTGTGGTGAATAAGGTTGTTGAGCTACAAGCACAAATAGCCATGTTTGAATATGATGAAGTGGTAATAATGGAAATGTGGCTTAAAAATGGTGAGGATTGGGCGCTTAATATTCAAGGATTCAAAATGTTCAGAAAAGAGAGGGAAGGAAAAAAATGGTGGTGATAGTACTGATTAGGGAAGATATTGTAGTGTTGGAAAGGGGGAATATCCTTGAGGGGGCAAAGACAGAATCCATCTGGTTCGAGTTGAGAACCAAGAAAGGTATGATCATGCTACTGGGGGTATTCTTTAGGCCTCCAAATGAGAAAGATAATTAGGATCAAATCTGCAAGGAAATCACAGAGATGTGCAAGAACTATAGAGTGGTGATATTGGGAGAATTTAATTACCCAAATATCACTTTGAATGATGTTACAGTACAGGCAAAGAAGGGAGAGTTATTTCTAAAATGTGTTCGGGAGAACTTCTTTGACCAGTATGTTCTTGGTACAACTAGGAAGGAGGCATTGCTGGATCTAGTGCTGGGGAATAAGGTGAGCCAAGTGGACCAAGAGTCTGTGGGGAACACTTGGGTAAGAGTGATCATTGTATCATAAGATTTAGACTAGTAATGGAGAAGAGCAAGGAACAATCTAAAGCAGAACTTCTAAATTGGAAGAGGGTTTACTTCAATGGGATGAAAGAGGATCTAGTCAGAGTAACATGGAACCAAAGACTGACAGGAAACACTGTAATAGAACAATGGGTGGTCTTTAAGGAGGAGATATTTCGGGTTACAGGCTAGGTACATTCCAACAAGGACAAAAGGTAGGGGAACCGATGCCAGGCCTCCTTGGATGATGAGGGAGATAGAGATTATGATGAAAAAAAAGAGGGTGTATGATGCATATCAGGTGAATTCTTCAAGTGAGAACGAGGACAAATAAGTTAAGAGGGGAAGTGAAGAGGAAAATAAGAGTGGCAAAGAGAGAATATGATAATAGAATGGTAGATATCCTAAAAAGGAACCCAAAAATCTTTCTACCGGCATGTAAATTGTAAGTGGGTAGTAAGAGCCAGAGTGGAGGCGGGGGGGATCCTATTAAGGACAAAGAGGGTAATATATGCTTAGAGGCACAGGGCAAGGCTAGAACACTTAATGAGTGTATCGGTGTTTAGTAAGGAAGAGGATGCTGACAAAATATCGGTATAAGCAAAGATGGTACAGATAATAGATGGAGTGAAAATTGAGAAGCAGGATGCTCTGGAAAAGCTAGCAATGCTTGGAGTGGATAAGTCACCTTGTCCAAATGGCTTGCATCCCAGGTTGCTCAAGGAAGTGAGAGTGGAGATAGCAGAAGGGCTTGCATAATTGGGGAAGGTACCAGAGGATTGGAGAGTGGCAAATGTGACACCCTTATTCAAGAAAGGATGTAAGGATGTTCCTAGTAACTACAGTTTAACATCAATGGTGGGTAAGGTTTTAGAAACAATAATCAGAGAAAATGTCAATAGGCAATTGGAGAGGTTTGAATTAATTAAGGAAAGCCACCATGGATTTGTAAAAGGCAGATCAAGCTTGATTAATCTAATTGAATTTTTTGATGAAGTAACAGCGAGGTTTGATGAAGGGAAAGCAATGGATGTTGTCTATATGAATTTCAAGAAATTGTTTGACCAAGTTGGTTAAATAAAAGGTTGGTTAACAAAATGGAGGCTTATGGAATAGGAAGGTCAATGTCAGCTTGGTTAAATATTGGCTTAAGGACAGAGTCATGGTAAATGGTTATTTTTCAGACTGGAGAATGGTAGACAGTGGTGCTCCCCAAGGGTCACTGCTAGGATCACTGTTTCTTTGATATAGATAAATGGGCTTCATAAATAGGAATATTGAGTGCAAAAGCAGGAAGGATATGCTGAACCTTTATAACGCTCTAGTTTGGCCACAACTAGAGTATTGCGTTCAGTTCTGGACACCACACTATAGGAATGATGTGAGGATCTTTGAGAGGGTGCAGAGGAGATTTACCAGAATGGTTCCAGGGATCAGGAATTTTTGCTACAATGTTAGGTTTGAGAAGCTCGGGGTGTTCTCCTTGGAGCAAAGGCAATTGAGGGGAGATTTGATAGAGGTGTACAAGATTATGACAGGTTTAGATAAGGTAGACAAAGAAAAGCTGTTCCCATTAGCTGATTGTAGAAGGACCAGGGGACACAGATTTAAGGTTTTGAGCAAGAGATGCAGGGAGATATGAAGAATCTTTTTTACGCAGTGACTGGTAATGACCTGGAACTCGCTGCCCATGAGGGTGGTGGAAGCAGAGACGATAAATGATTTCAAAAGGAAATTGGATAGGCACTTTGGGGAAATAAACCTGCAGTGCTCCAGGGATAGAGCGATGGAATGGAACTGACTGGATTAGTCTAGAAAGCCAGCATGAACTCAATGGGCTGAATGACCTCCTTCTGCGCAGTAATGACTCTATGACTTGTTAATAAAGATGAGCGGTTAGCTTCACCATTATTTTCACAGCAAAATATGGCCCATTGTGTATAGCTGCAGCTTAAGTTATGTCCCACAACACTCCCAATGCAACTGCTTTTTGCATGATGCGAGCTATTGGGTTTCATTTTTGACGAGAAACACGAGCCCAAAATATTAAAAACTATGAAATCTAATGGGAATTTATGAACATTGAAATTGCTAGACAAAAAAAGACCAAGATCCTGGTAGTCACACGATACAAGAATGGATTGTTGACTAATCGTGGCCATCAATTACTCCGCAACATACAGTGGCAAAAGGAAAATATGCCCTCAGTGATGAAAAGTTTAGGGAACCATGAGGGTAATTTTAATCTGACAAGGTGGGTGGGTTTCTGAGTGGGCAACATGTCAAAATAGCTGAAACTGCCAGCATGTTAGGAAGCCAGCAGGAACTCGCTGACTTACAGCTTTATAATAAAAGCAAAATACTGCAGATGGTGGAAATCTGAAATAAAAATCAGAAAATGCTGGAAATACACAGCAGGTCTGGTAGCATCTGTGGAGGCAGAAACAGAGTTAATGGCTTTGACTTACACCTTTAACCTGAATGCAGTCTGCAGCATGAGGGAAACACCTGTGGGACAGGCAGGTCTGCTATTTAACTATGTAAACTGCTCATTATCTGATTCTTTAACACTGAATTCTGAATTTAACTAAGTGCACATGGGTTTCCTGGACTCATTAGTTTAAGGAAGGTGAGAGGGCAGCGGGGTTTGATGGGGCTGAGCAATCAACAGGCAAAAAAGTTCTAAATACTGGGATATGACAACTGCTTCCTTGCCTAAGTGAAAGGCTTTTGCTCACAGGATTGGTTCTGAGAATGTGTTTCACTGCTTTGGAGCAGTTTTCCAATACTTTGGAGGTCATTTCTACTACTTTGGAGTTTTTTTGCCTTTGATCCATATTTCCAAAAGCTGTCAACCTTCGGATCAACATGGGAGCCTCTTACGCAGCTCTTCCTTGGACCTCAGCTGAGGAACAAGATGAACAGCCGGAGCAGCAGCAGCATTCTCCTCAACAACCTGCCACTTCACAGGACAGAGGGGATAAGAACAGATCTCCAGCTCACAGGAGACAATACCCCCAACACAGGGTGTACAGGCAGAGGATAAGCTTCCTGGACATGACTGAACTCCAGTGCCTCAGGAGGGCTCTGAGTTTCCCATCTGGTAGTCGCTGGCATTTGCATCCACCTGGAAGAAGACCTTCTGAAAATTGGACCAGATGGGCATGCATTACCAATGGCGGTCAGGCACTACAGCCCTTAACTTCTTCACCTCTGGCTCCTTCCAGGAATCAGTTGGTGATAGTTGTAGAATCTCGCAATCTGCTGCCCACAAGTGCATCTTAGAGGTGACCAACATCATGTTTGCCAGGGCTGGCACCTTGCGTACTTCTCTAATGATGAAGCCAGTCAGAATGAGCCAGCGCATGGATTTGCCGCTCTAGCTGGCTTCTGATAGGTCCAGGGAGTAATCGACTGCACTTATGTGTGCCCCCAGATCACCCAGGAATTTTCATCCGCCAAAAGAGACTCCACTCGATCAATGCTCAGCTGGTCTGAAACCACCGAGAGATCATCATGCATGTCTGTGCAAGATTCCCAGGAAACTGCCATGATGCATTCACCCGCGCCAGTCAAGTCTCCCTGAGATAGTCATATCTCAAAGCAGAGTTAGCGGATGGCTCCTCGGAGACCAGGACCACCCCCTGGAGATGTGGCTGATGACACCTGTGAGCAGCCCAAATGCTGATGCCCAGAAAAGGTACAACAGAAGGCACATGAGCATGAGCTACACTAGAGCAAGCATCAGAATGTTCAAGGTGCAACTCAGGTGCCTGGACATTTCTGGAGGTGCCCTTTAGTACGCACCAGCCAGGATTTCCAGAATGGTAGTGGTCTGCTGCACCTTGCACAACATTGCACAGCAGCGAGGACTGGAGCCTCAGCAGGAGAAAAATGATCAGCACTCTGTCTCTTTGGAACAGGAGAAGGAAGAGGAGTGTGATGGAGCTAGGGCACCAGTAACTGCACACATAACAACCAGGATGCCCAGTACAGGCTGATTCAGGCATGCTTCAGTTAAATTGATGCAGTTCAGCATCTGGCATATATTCTGAACCCATTGTGCAACCCCAGCCCCCAGCACAAAGCAGTTCCACAAGCAACAATCCATCCCTCTCACATATACCCATTGCTCATCCTTAACTCCTGTTATTCCATTCTTCACAAAGCAGAAGTCAACATGGCAGGCAGCAGGCGAGGAGCAAGATAGGACGATAGAGCAGTGAAAAAAAATTATGGTGCATAAACTTGAAACAGAATGTGACAGTGTTAATCAACCATGTGAATACTCTTGAGGCTGGGAGGGCTATGCCAAAGATGCTCCAGCTACAACAATGTAGGGCTGATTTTCCGCCATGAGGACAGGTGGCAGCATGTGAAGCTATGAGTGTGGAAGGGAGGGGCAAGGTGTAAGAAGTGTAATCCCTTTAACAGAGTTCCTGCTTCCATGCCCCCTTTCTCCATCTTCCCTCCCATGTCCCAGCTACACTTCCTTGCTAATCAAGAGCTGGAGAGCACTTTGCCACATTTCACTGAGGCGCTGCATGGCCAAGGCACTATTTCCCTCAATTCTGCTTAAGGTGGAGTATTCTGAGTGGGCAGGCCATTGGTGAGGGCCAGTATGTGCTCAGTTGATAGCTGCATCTGATGCTTCTCTTTCCATGGATGTAGACATCAGCAGGGCAATCTGAGACATCATAGCACTCATGCTAGAAATGGACTCCTCCAATCTCTCTCCAGTTGTGTGTGGCATTGGTGCAAAGGCTGACAGAACCTCACATTGCTGCTGCAGAATAGTCCTCTTCATTGGCAGCCCCCAAGGCACAGCATCTGTCCCCTCCAATGGGGATTCTCCACTGCTTTACCTGTCTCCACCATCTGCTCCTGCTCACTTGTCAGGTGTGATAACCCAACTACCTGTCTTGGCAGTCGAACTGAGATGTGTATATCTGAGCTGGTGGAGGGTGCACTCGAGTCCTGTGACAATGCATTCTCAGAGTGAGTGACTTCCTCAGAAGTATTTGACCTCCACCTGCACTACCTCCTGAGGGACGCAGGTAATGAAAGTCATGAATTAGGACTGACAAAGCGAAAGGGTTCTAAGTCATCATCGTGCACATTATCATTTTTCATTGCATGCTGACATCAAGTGAGTGTTGTATACGATGTGGCTGTGTGATAATTCGTTCTGTCATCAGGTTGCTGGGAGACCCCCTCTCCATCTCCAATGGCCAGGCATATTGAGACCTGGCTTATATTCAGCACCTCCTCTTCTGCAGTTGTCAAAATGGAGATGACGGGAGGAACACCCCCACTTCTCTGCCTCTCCCTATTCTCGGCAGTCCTTTCCTGCAAGGGCAAAAAGAAACCTATGAGTCTAAGAAGTGGAATGTTTTGAGAGGATGGAAGGACAACATTTGTGGAGGCTCATTGTGAGGGATGGGTGTGACATTGCAATGAGGATAAGTGTCCCTGGTGCCTGGTCAGATGGGGATGTGAGAAGGTGCCTTAGGAAGGTAGAGCCAGAGGGTTTGTACTTGAGTGGCATAGCACATTCACCTTTCTTGCCCTGATTAGGTAATTGAATTTCTTGCAGCACTGTATCAAGAAGTGAGACAGCACACTCCTGCTGCTGACCTCTTTTGCAACTTCTAACCATGCCCACTTGTTTCGGAGTCTCTAAAGAGCGCTACCATCCTTAAAGTCTCACAGGGTCTCTTCAAAATAGTTGAGCTGAAATAGACTGTATCATCATCATAACACCTGTCTGCTCTAAACGGTCAGGAAATCCAAAAGTCAGATGCAAATACAGTGGCTGGGTTAAGAAGCCGCTGAAACACTGCTGGAACTTCCAGGTACCTGACACACCACCGGGCTAGCCCACTTCAAGTGGGTCTAAATATCAAAATTTAGCCCAAGTCATTTGGTCCTCTCAAGTATGCTATACTTACCACGTCTTGTCTCAAATTACATATCCTGCATCATAATCATTTACTTAAAAAAACTAATTTACATTTGAATGAATCTGCTTTCACCGTCTCCTGACGAAGTTCCCTATAATTTAATTTATTCAATTGACTTGAAGCAGTGATGTTAGTAGCCTTTAATCGAAGTTTTTTTCAGCGTTTTGAGGCCTACTTATCCACCAATACTGTAAGTTTGCATGTGCGAAGAAACCAAAGTAGGCATTATGTCCAGCGTTAGTTAAAATTTTGAAATAATTTTCTTTTTTTTTCTTTCTTTTGGGCCTCCTTATCTCGAGAGACAATGGATACGCGCCTGGAGGTGGTCAGTGGTTTGTGAAGCAGCGCCTGGAGTGGCTATAAAGGCCAATTCTGGCCTTGTATTATTTGAAATAATACAACCACCAGATGCTGCTCCAAGTCGTTCGGCCCCATTCGCTGCGTCTGCGCTGTTCACGCAACGTAAGGTAGTGTCATCTCGCACATGCGCGTCTCAATGTTCTGGAAATTTCTTTGGTGGGGTGTTGGTTGTAGGGAATAGATGAGGAGGAATAGTTGTATATTACTTCAGAGATTATATTAAAAAGCTGGGGTAGGTTTCCTCTCATTTTTCCGCTAATTAAAGATACTAAATTGGTACACTAAAAACCTTCTATATTGAACTTTGGAGGTTAAGCGCAGTCACTGAGATGATTTTTGTATGAAAGGATCGAGGCCTGGTCTGTGGTGCCTGTTGACTGAACAAAATCGAAGTTAAAACGTTTAACAGCGCGATTTTTCTATTTGCTGCAGTGACTTTCATCGGCTCCTTTAAGCCATGGTGAAGAAGAATACGGTTCCTGATGGGTAAGTATGATCAGACTGACTTTAGACGGATTTAGTTACAGGACTAAATATTAGGTGAGTCCGTGCCTAAAATGTCGACCAACGGGTAAGTAAGAGAGAGACCGCCGCCATGTTAAGCGGCGCTTAAGTGCAGCTATTGGTAAGTAAACAATGCCTTCAAAATTGTAAGTATCACGCTTGCGAATTTCACGTTTTTGGAGGATAAATCGTACAAGGTGGTATTTAGTGTGTGTGCGTGTATGTATGTGTGGTTTGTATGCTGTGTACACTAAAGAGTGTACCGCTGATGTTTTTCGAACATGTCTTTCGAACTACACGTTCCTGTACACCTCTTAAGTGTCAGGAAATAGCATTTGTGTAGGAACTCCTGTGATCCACAAGATAGGAAATCTAGAAATTAGCAAGCCCTAGATCTTGCTTACAAGCGATAAGATTTAATTTTGCATATCGGTGATCAAATAACCAAATTAAAATGTCCTCAAACGATGAAATCAGACTTTTACTTTTTGAAATTGAGTCTGGAATTCGTGGTATCATCTGAAAAACAATGACACCTAAGTGGTATAACATTATACAACTGGAGGTTGGTCAGCTTCATTTATAATATTTGGCTAATTGAAGCTCTGATGCAGCTTTCCTGTAGGCAGTGTTTTTTTTATTATGCTTAAAATTGAATCAGACTATGGTGTATTGGAGAACTCATCAATCTTTCAAAGCTTAAGAAGTGAGATAAAAGATGTATCTAATAAACAGCTGCCAGTTTGCAGTACCTTGTTATATGAAAGACCAATGCACCAGGTCTTGGGGAAAGTGATGGCAAAATGGATTTCCATTGCTGTTGGTTTAACGTGTTTTTTATGTCCAGGAGTGCCAATAACTATGTAATAACCTAGAGGCTGTAATCAGTGGCAGTCCTCTGTGAAGGTGTAAAAAGGTTATAAAATTAAAGTTCTGAGTACTGATGGATATTGTAAGCTATGGCACACCTTTTTTGAGTGAGTTGGAAAAATAACAATAACATTAAGAATAAAACAAAACTTGCTACAATAATGCAATGGTGATATTAATAGAATGTTCACATACTTTCAGTAGACTAAAAAGATAATGAACATTCAAGCTCGTATTGACTTCCAACTTTTAATTTGATTTTTGTACTCGTATTATAGTTTATTTTCCAGTACTTGCTCTCAAGTGCACAGTCATGGCTTAACAATTAATCACTTTTTGTGGTAAACTGCTTACAAGAAAATGTGCAGGATACCGTTTTGTTCCCTGGTCACTGTCAAAAGTAAAAGATAACTGCCAAATCAATGCATACAGGCCAACACTCTTGGTCAAATTATTTGCTGGCAAGTCATATACAGAATAAAAAAGACAACAGTAAAACAGACTCGCACTTAATAAAACTAAGTCAGTCTACGTGTCATTTAAGAAAAAAAGTTTTAGTCTTTAATAAGCAATAGATTGGGTTTAAAAACAAAGTGCTGAAAATAGTCCCCGGACTATTACCTGAGCCACGAGCAAATTGAAATAGGGTAATTAAGATTAGAGAGTTAATTGTGTGGCTCAAAGATTGGTGTGGGGGAAATGGGTTTCAATTCATGGCGCACTGGGAAAAGTGGGAGCTGTACCGTTAGGACAGTCTTTACCTGAACCGTGCTGAGACCGATGTTCTGGTGAGCTGTATAACTAGGGCGGTAGAGAGGGCTTTAAACTAAGGCTGTTTTTGCTGACAATGCAACCACTAGGTGGCGCAGTACTAGCACGTGTAAATGCAGCCTTTTCCACTGAAACGTCACAATCTGACGTTCAGGCAGCTGCCAGGATTAAAGATGGCGCTGTTCAATTTATCACAAAAACAACTTCAACCTGAAAATCCCCTCAAAGGTTGCCATCGTCGCCTGCGTCCCACCCCCAATAGTCCCCTGCTCCCTCCTGCCATTGATTCATTTGTATCATTTCTTGGATGTCTCCTGCTCAACTGTTTTGATTTTTTAACAAAGACAGAAGATCTCTGGTATGATACTGTCATTGAAATTTGGAATGTAAGCAAGTTTCTATGGGATGCCGTCCTCCCTCACCCTCTTTCTCTTTCCCCCCCCCCCACTTGCTCCAGACCTCACCTCCCCTCAGCCAATTGCTCCCAGCTTCCCGCCACCCTGCTCTGCGGCCGCTTGCTCCCTGTTTCCCCTCCAACACTAGCTCTAGGCCGCACCACCTCCGTCCTCTCGGCCAATCGCTCCCACGTTACATTGTTCCCCATGCCACCTGAAGAAGCAAGGCAGGCCACGAGGGGCGATTATAGGAGCAAGTGGCTGAGAGAAAGGAAGTGGCACAGCCTAGAGCTAGTGGGGGGGGGGGTGTGGTTTCTAGGGAACAAGCAGCCAGAGAGTGGTGGGCAAGGAGTGGGGAACAATCAGCCAAGGTGAGGTGGTGGGAGGAGGGGGTAGCAGTGGCGAGGTCTGGAACGAGTGGCCGAGGGGAGCGTGGCCAGTGGGGCACGAGCGAGTAGCTCAGTGGGGGGAAGCGGGCAAGGAGAGCGAGTAGCTGATAATGTTTTCCCGCGCATGCGCCAGTTAGTCCTGGCAAGATGTAGGCTGTGCATGCGCAGCTTGGAGCATTTTGATGTTGGCAGGCTGCTGCATTGTCAGGAGTCACTTTGTTAAACTAATTTGTAGGGGCGGGGAATCAAGTGAGAGAAGACGTGATAACTTAGTGAGAGAGATGAAGGCAAGGTAGCAATAAGGGAATTGATAATCTTGAGTGTGGCAGGAAGGGAAGATTGGCGGGAAGCAAAACGAAGTAGAAAAGTAGTAAGCGAAATTAGAAGATAGACTAAACAAAGGCAAGAATCAGATAGGATCAGAATGCGGAACAATGTTAAAGACAAAGTTAAGGGCACTCGTATCTGAATGCACGCAGCATAGACAACAAGGCAGATGATTTGAAGGCACAAATGGAGGTAAATGGGTATGATTTAATTGTCATTACAAAGACATGGTTACAGGGTGACTAAGACTGGGAACTGAATATTCAAGGATATTGGTCATTTAGGAAGTATAGGCAAAAATGAAAAGAAGATGGGGTAGCGCTCTTAAGGGGCGAGATCAGTATATTAATGAGAGAGGATCTTTGATCGAAGGATCAAGATGTAGAATCAATTTGGGTGGAGCTGAGAAACAGCAAGAGACAGCAAACATGGGAGTTGTTTCTAAACCACCAACAGTCGTGGTAATGTTGGGCACAGTATAAATAAGGAAATTAAAAATGCATGTGACATGGGTTGTATAGTAATAATGTGACTTCAATTTACATATAGACTGGGTAAATCGAATCAACACTAATCCTGTGGAAGATGAATTCCTGGAGTGTGTACAAGATGGGTTTCTGGAGCAGTATGTTGAAGAATCAACTAGGGATCGGGCTATTTCAGATTTAGTATTATGTTATGAGAGGGCTAATAAATTTGCTGTAAAGAAGCCTTTGGGAAATAGTGGCCATAATATAGCATTTCACATTAAGTTTGAAAGTGATATAGTTCATTCTGAAACTAGGGTCTTAAATCTGAATAAAGGAAACTAAAGGTGTGGTGAATTGGTAAAATACACAAAGATTTGACAGATGGGCAATGGCTAGTTTTTAAGCAGTATTACATGGTCTGCAACAAATTTGCATTCCTCTAAGACACAAAAACCCAACAGGAAAGATGAATCAACTGTGGCTAACTGAAGATGTTAAAGATTGCATTAGATCAAAGGGGCTTATAAGGTTGCTAGCAAAAGTGGTAAGCCCGAGGATTGGTAGCAATTTAGAATCCGCAAAGGATGACCAAGAAACTGATGAAGGGAAAAGAGAATATGAATGCAAGCTAGCAAGAAACAAAGGCTGACTGTAAAAGCTTCTTTTGGGATGTGAAAAGGAAAAGATTAGCAAGAATAAATTACAGGCGGAGACAAAAGAATTTGTAATGGAGAATAGGGAAATGGCAGCGAAACTAAACAATTACTTTGTGTCAGTCTTCATGGAGGAAGATACAGAAAATCTCCCAGAAATACTAGGGAACCAAGGGGCTTGTGAAAATCAGGAACTGCAAGAAATTGGTATTAATAAAGAGGTAGTACTTGGAAAATAATTGGGTTGAAGGTTGATAAATCCCTTGGACCAGATGAACTATATCCCAGAGTGTTGAAGGAGGTGGCAGTAGAGATAGTGGATGCATTGGTGGTTATCTTTTATAATTCTGTAGATTCTGGAAAGATTCCTGCAGACTGGAAAGCAGCAAATGTAACCACATTTAAGAAAGGAGGGAGAGAAAATGGGAACTACAGACCTGTTAGTTTGACGTTAGTAGGGAAAATATAGGAATCTATTATAAAGGATGTGATATTTGGACACTTAAATATTATTGGGCAGAGTCAACATGGATTTATGAAAGGGAAATCATGTTTGACAAACCTGTTGGAGTTTTGTTGAGGATGTTACTTGTAGCATAGATAAAGGAGAACCAGTGGATGTGTTTTGAACTTTCAGAATGCTTTTGATAAGGTCCTACACAGGGGCTTAGAGCACTTGGAATTGGGGGTAATATACTGGTATGGATTGAGAATTGGTTAACGGGACAGAAAACTGTCAGGCAAGCCCTCCACCTGCCAAGAATGAGGAAAAGTAATTTCGCCACATGAAAATTAATTTTAAACAGCTGTTAGTGAAGAAAGAACTTGCTTTAAAAAAACAATTGGAGACTGGCTGGAGACAGACCTTAGCATATCAACAGACAGTACTTCAAAGGACAAAGGAGCTATTCCCTGCTCCAATTTAATACACGATGGACTTTTGATTACCAGATGTTGAAGCGTTCCTGGTTAACCACTAAGATGGCCGAATACACAAACAAATGTGGTCAGGCCAGTTTGGGTCACATGACTGACTGACTTGGAGTTTTTTGAATTTGAACTTCCAACAAGGGGTTTGAAATCAGAAAGCTATTTTCTCCTGGACTGAGAACATATCTCTCCTGTCTGCTTTCATCTCGCTCTCACCAGCTTTGGAAACCATCGAAGGCACATGAACCCCAAGAGAGAAAAGTCACCTACAGTCAACAAGGTTTAAGAAGAATACTGGGCCCCAACGAAAGGCAAGACCACTTACAAAAGGGCCACAATGAGATCGAAGCACAGTAAACAAGAAACTCTTCTGATATTGCCTCAAACCTCCATTTTGTTTTTCTTCTCTTTTCTCTCCCTATTTGCATGTGTGTATCGCGTGTGCATACAATCATGGGCATGTTGTATATCTGTCGGCGTTAAACCTTAAACTTAAACTCTAATTCGGTTAATAAATTTCACTTTTCTTCTTTAAACCTAAGAAAGCCTGTTTATGCTCATTTCTTTGTCTTATAATTGGAAAGTAGTAAACGAGGATTCACCAAAGGGGGAGCTCAAAACAGTGTGTTTAAAATTAAACCCTGTTACAATAAGACCATAAAAGACCCCTGGACACCTTTTTCACTTGGTCATAACAAAACAGAATAGGAATAAATGGGTCATTCTCAGGATGGCAGGCTGTTGCTAGTGGGGTAGCGCAGGGATCAGTGCTGGGCCACAGCTGTTCAGTCTATATAAATGATTTGGACGTGGAGACCAAATGTAAATTTGCTGATGACACAAAACTAGGTGGGAAAGTAAGTTGTGAGGCGGATGCCAGGAGGCTTCAAAGGGAAGAACATGGCAGATGGAATATAATGTGAATAAGTGTGAAGTTATCCACTTCTTAAATGGAGAGAGGTTGGGAAGTGTTGATGTTCAAAGGGACCTGGATGTCCTTGTTCATGAGTCACTAAAAGTTAGCATGCAGGTGCAGCAAGCAGTTGGGAAGACAAGCAATTATGTTGGCATTTATTGCAAGATATTTTTAGTACAGGAGTAAAGAAGTCTTGCTTCAATTGTGTATAGCCTTGATGAGACTACATATGGAGTACTGTGTACAGTTTGTCTCATCTGAAGAAGGATATGTCTGCCTTAGAGGGAATGCAATGGAGGTTCACCAGACTAATCCCCTGGGATGGCAGGATTGTCTTATGAGGAGTGATTGAAGAAACTGGGCCTATATTCTCTAGTGTTTTGAAGAATGAGATGTGATCTCATTGAAACTTAAAATTCTTACAGGCTGAGAGAGTCCCATGGGATACCGGGGAATGTGGCGAGTTGGATCAAAATTGACGCAGTGACAGGAAACAAAGAGTAATGGTGGACAGATGTTTTTGTGAATGGAAGGCGGTTTCCAGTGGCATTCTACAGGGCTCCATGTTGGATGCCTTGCTGTTTGTGGTATAAATGATTTGGACTTGAATATGGGAGGCATGATTGGGAATTTTGCAGATGAGACAAAAACTGGCCGTGTAGTTGATAGTGAAGAGGATAGCTGTGAACTCCATGAATGATATCATTGATTTGGTTGAGCGGGCTGAAACGTGACAAATGAATTCAATCCGGGGAAGTGTGAGGTCATGCATTTGGGGAGGGCAGACAAAGCAAGGGAATACACAATAAACGGAAGGAAGTGGGAGACCTTGGAGTGCATGTCCACAGGTCCCAGAAGGTGTTAGGACAGGTAGATCAAGTGGTGAAGAAGGCATATGGAATGCTTTCCTTTATTAACCAAGGTATAGAATACAAAAGCAGGCAAAACGCTGGTTAGGCCACAGCTGGAGTATTGTGTACAGTTCTGGTCACCACATTACGGGAAGGCCATAATTGCTCTGGAGTGATTACAGAGGAGAATTACAAGAATGTTGCCAGGGCTTGAAAAATGCAACTATGAGGAAAGATTGGATTGGCTTGGCTGGGGTTTTCCTTAGAATAGAGGAGGCTGAGGGGTGATTTAATTGAGTTGGGCCTAGATAGAATAGACAGGAAGGACCTGTTCCCCTAGCGGAGAAGTCAATTACCAGGGGGTACAGAGTTAAGGTGATTGGTAGAAGGATCAGAGGGGACATGAGGAAAAACCTTTTCACCCAAAGAGTGGTGGGTGTCTGGAATTCACTGCCAGGCTTGGTGGTGGAGGCAGAAATCCTCAACTCACTTGAAAGGTACCTGGACCTACACCTGAATGCTGTAACCTGCAAGGCTACAGACCAGGTGCTGGTAGGTGGGATTAGATTGGGCAGCTTGTTTTTTCAGCTGGCGCAGATATAATGGGCTGAATGACCTCGTTCTGTGCTGTAATTTTTCTGTGGTTCTGTGTGTGGATGTAGATAGGATGTTTCGCCTGGCTGGTGAGTAGCACCAGGGGACATAGTCTCAGAATAAGGGGTAAGCCATTTAAGACTGAGATGAGGAATTTCTTCACTCAGGGTGGTGAATCTTTTGAATTCTCTACCCCAGAGGGCTGTGGAAGCTCAATCATTGAACAAGACAGAAATCAATAGATAGCTGGATACTAATGATGTCAAGGGATATGGCAATAGCACAGGAAAGTGGCATTAAGGTAGATGATCAGTCTCAATCTAATTGGCAGAGCAGGCTTGACTGGTTAAATGGCCTACTCCTGCTCCTATGTTCCTATGGATTTTGCTAATTGCTGATTAATCAGACAAAGAACATCTCTCAGATTGTGCATGAGATCATCCACAGACTTGTTCCCTTACTATCCATGGGAATTCTTGCATCAGCTGTTTTGTGCTTTCGTGATCTAATTGAGCTGTTAAAAAGGATTTTTGGCTTCAAGTTAATTTGCAGTTTTCAAAGCTGCCTTCACTGTGTGCTTTAACACAACTACTCCAATTAATACAATGGAATATCCAGAATTTGGGGAAAGCTAACATTACTAACCTGAATACTGATCTGGATGTTGCCTGTGACCCATCTAAAGCAGTGGCAGTAGTTTCTGTAAAGTTAGCTTGGCTTTTTGAATAAGATACCAGGACTTGTCATTATCCTATGTTTGAGATTTTGTTGATGTAATGCAGTGCTCTTCTATCACAGTGCTTTCATTGTAATCTGCATTCTATACTGGCTTTTTTAGAAAGGCATGAAATCGATTGTGATGTGTAAATACCCTGGCACTCATGCACATGATTGAAGCAACCTATGAAACTGAATTTAAAAGTTCAAGAAAAGAGGTATTGTTGTTTGGCTAAATCCAGAATGCAGAAATCTCAAAGTATTCTCTCTTTTGGGAAAGATATTAAGCTGATATAGAGAAACTGTCCCATTGGTAACTCTTGGGAACTTGAAGTAATGTGCCTCAACAGTAAATAATATAACCAGAAATTCAATCTGAAGCCTTCCCAGTTCCTAATCTTAAATGATTGAAAATAACTCTCCTGAAGACCCATGAAAAGAATTGTATAATGCATTTCATTCTTGGTCTTTTGCTAGTTCACATTCATAAACTTTAAGCTTAAGTACGAAATGCCATTTGACCTCTCCAACGAGGTCTGAGACAGAGCTTATTTATAAAAAGAAACAGTTTGCATATGTTCAAGCCACATCTTTACTGCTCCTTGCATTTCCACTTCATTTGAACAGATGCTGCATCCTGTCTAGTAGAGAAACCAAATCCAACACCCGCTGAGAAAATCAGTTCAGAGGGCATGTTGCCCATAAATAGCTTCACAGCACTGATTAGCTCAAAATAAGTGTCATCACTTTTCCAGTAGACAACCAATTCCAGGCAAGATGAAGCACAAGATCTAAAGGGAGATATATAATTGAGCTGTTATATAGGATTTTTGGCTTCAAGTTAATTTGCAGTTTTCAAAGCTGCCTTCACAATGTGCTTTAACACAAGTTACTCCCAATTAATACAATGGAATATCCAGAATTTGGGAACAATTAACATTAGTACTAACCTGAATACCGATCTCACTGTTGCCTGTGACCCATCTAAAGCAGTGGCAGTAGGTTTCTGTAAAGTTAGCTTGGCTTTCTGAATAAGATACCAGGACTTGTCTTGATCCTGTTTTGAGATTTTGTTGATGTAATGCAGTGCTCTTTTATTATAGTGCTTTCATTGTAATCTGCATATTCAAATGCTCTTGGCTTAGGCTGTTTGGATACATCGCTGGGATCATTCATTGCAAGACATGTGCAAAGCTCTGGATCTCTGGAGATAGTTGTCAAATGAATGAGCCGTTCAATCTGACGTGTAACTGAAACAGCTATTCATTTCAAGAATGCAATACCATTACACCTTCTAGGATTAATAGTACACGCAGCAGTGTTCTGTTTTATATAGCCCGCTGTTCCTGCGTTTTATAAAAGAATGTATCCCTGACATACCATTAGCAGCAGCATTGGAGATTTGTTGGTATATGTATGATGTATTGCTTGTGCGTAATTCCTGTTTTCTGTGCTAGATGTTTTTATTCCTGAGATTTAGGTGATCACGTGATCGCATTTATTGATCCCCAATTTTGTGCCTTTTTATTACAAATTGTATATTTTGATATGTCATGTGACATCTGTGAGCATTGTATTGCGGAGTGATTCCCAATGCTGAACCGGAAGCCACCTATGCACACGGCCCAATTTGCAGTAGCCCTTGCGTGCACAGTTCCAGCCTCATGACAGGCAGTGCAACTGCACGTGAGTGAGAAGTTCACCCCTGCAGTTGTGACATCAATAAACTCAGCCTTGTTAATTATTGGGCGCAGTATCTGAGGTCACTTGACTTCATCCCAGTATTAGCTGTAAGTCAGGAAATGGAAGGGAGGGAAGAACTCAAAATTACAATCACCAGGGAAGTTGGACTGAACAAACTGTTGGAGCTGCGGGCTGACAAGTCCCCGGGTCCTGATGGACTTCATCCTCGGGTGTTAAAAGAAGTGGCTAGTGAGATAGTTGATGCGTTAGTTCTAATTCTCCAAAATTCCCTAGATTCCGGGAAGGTTCCGTTTGATTGGAAAATAGCGAATGTAACTTCATTCAAAAAGGGAGGGAGACAGAAACACAAGTTATTGTAGAAAGGCACCCATTGGAGGCACATGATAAGGGAGAGAGATATAGTTATCTTAAGTAATATAGGGGAGAATAGCAGACATATTCTGGGTTTGCTGGTTTTGAATTGAGGAAACAACTAAGACATGTAACCAGACTCTAGTATGCCATTTCAGACAGGTAAATATAAGGAATATGAGAGCCAAAGAACAGCATATACTACAGGGGTATATAAATTCATTAAGGATAAATGGATGGCCTTCAACACCATACAGGAAAAATGCAACAAGTATAAAGGAAACAAAAATGCTCTGAAATGAATAAAGAAATGAAAAGAATTAGCAGAAAACCATTGGGTTGAATATATGATTGGACAGAAGTAGGTTAAAAAGCTTAGGGGTGCTAAGTGGAAAAGGACATGGCAGGCGTAAAATACAAGACAAAAATTCTGCCAATGTAGTTGGGGAGGAAGGTACAACTCTGAAGCCCATATAGAGCTGAACATTAAGTTGAATGCTAAATGGCTACCTGGAAAGTTTTTTTTTTTTTTTAAATCATGAGAGCATTAATTTTTTTATCCAATGTGACACATGTGTTATTGGATGTGACTGAGACTTTGTTTGCCCTTTGCAAATTTAGATTATCTGGAAGGGCTCAACTGGGGAGACTGTGATGTAGTGGTAATAGTCATCCAGAGGCCTGGGCTAATGCCCTGGGGGACAAGTGTTCAATATCCCACCACAGCAGCTGATGGAATTTAAATTCAATTAATAAAATCTGAAATTGAAAGCTAGTCTCAATAATGGTGCCATGAAACTTGCATCGATTGTCATAAAAACCTATTTGGTTCACCAATGTCCTTTTAGGAAAGGAAATCTGCCACCCTTACCTGGTCTGGTCTGGCCTACATGTGACTCCGGACCCACAGCAGTATGGTTGACTCTTAACTGCCCTCTGAAATAGCCTAGCAAGTCACTCTGTTCAAGGGAAATTAGGGATGGGCAACAAATGCTGGCTTTGCCAGCGATGCCCAGATCCCATGAAAGAAAAAAATCTGTGGGATGAATGAAAATATCCCAAGGCACTTAGAAGAAATTAGAGATTTGTGAAGTGCTAATGGTCATTTAAAAAAAAAGTAAACATTGGGAAAGTCCCAAGTGGCAAATATATTTCCTATATGAAAGAAGGATGATATATTAGTTTCATAATGTGAAAATAATTTGAATCAATCCGGAGAAAAGTACAATATGTACAATACATAATGGCCGGTGTTGCTTCAGAAAGGGCAGTTCTTGCATGACATGTTTGGCGAGGTGACATCCAAAATTATTAGGGGAAACTAAGACATGGTATACCTCAACTTGCAAAGGCTTTTTGATACCGCATCAGACAATCAATGGTAGCTAAGGTTATAGACTGAAAGAAGGGGGTGCTAGCTATAAGCAGAACTATAAGCGGCGCAGTGGTTAGCACCGCAGCCTCACAGCTCCATGGACCCGGGTTCGATTCTGGGTACTGCCTGTGTGGAGTTTGCAAGTTCTCCCTGTGTCTGCGTGGGTTTTCCCCGGGTGCTCCGGTTTCCTCCCACAGCCAAAAGACTTGCAGGTGATGAGTAAATTGGCCGTTGTAAATTGCCCCTAGTGTAGGTAGGTGACAGGGAATATGGGATTACTGTAGGGTTAGTATAAATGGGTGGTTGTTGGTCGGCACAGACTCGGTGGGCCGAAGGGCCTGTTTCAGTGCTGTATCTCTAATAAAAACTAATAATAGTTTGAAATGGGGGAAAGTGGATGCCATTGGGTTCTGTACTGTGGTCTGCCCTGTTCGTGGGGTATGAATTTGGCTTTCCTGCCTCAAAGTGAGGTAACTACCTCTGCTAAGAATGTAAGAAATAGGAGGCCATATGATCCTTCGAGCCGCCTCCTGCCATTCAAATAAGATGATGGCTGAACTTCTACATCACTTGCACTTTCCCACCCTATCCCCATATTCCTTGATTCACTTAGTGCCCAAATTCTATCGATCTCAGCCTTGAATTTTTTTATTATTTGTTCATGAGAGGTGGGCATTGCTGGCAAGGTCAGCATTTGTTGCCCATCCTAATTGCCCTTGAAGGTGTTGGTGAGCCACTGCCTTGAATCACTGCAATCTGTGTGATGTAGGTTCACTCAAGGGGCTTTTGGGGAAGGAGTTCCTTCACTGTCGCTGGGTCAAAATCCTGGAGCGGCAATATAATTCCAAGTCAAGATGGTTTATGGTTTGGAGGGGAACTTTCAGGTGGTGATATTCCCATGCATCTGCTGTACTTGTTCTTCTAGGTAGTAGTGGTCCTGGGTTTGGAAGGTGTTGTTGAAGGAGCCTTGGTGAGTTGCTGCAGTGCATCTTGTAGATGATGCACACTGCTGGTACTGCACCACTGGTGGAGGGAGTGATTGTTTAAGGTGGTGGATGCGGTGCCAATCAAGCGGGCTCTTTTGTCCTGGATGGTGTCAAGCTTCTTGAGTGTTTGTTTGGGGCTGCACTGATCCAGGCAAGTGGAGTATTCCATCACACTCCTGACTTCTACCTTGTAGATGATGGAAAGGCTTTGGGGAGTCAGGAGGTGAGTTATTCACCACAAAACTCTCAACCTCTGACCTGCTTTTGTAGGCACAGTATTTATGTGCCTGTTCCAATTAAGTTTCTGGTCAGTTGTAACCCCCCCAGGATATTGGTGGTGGTGGGGGTTCAGTGATGCTAATACTGTTAAATATCAACGGGAGATGGTTAGATTCTTTTGTTGGAGATAGTCATTGCCCACCACTCGTGTGGTGCGAATGTTACTTATCAGCCCAAGCCTGAATGTTTTCCAGGTCTTGCTGCATGTGGGCATGGTGCTTCATTATTTGAGGATATACTGATTGAACATCCACAACCCTCTCAGGTAAAGAATTCCAAAAATTCACAAGCTTTTCAGTGAAGAAATTTCTTATCTCCATCCTAAATAGCTGACCTCTAATCCTGAGACCCTGCAGGCAGGGGAAACAGCCTCTCAGCTTCTATCCTGTCAAGCCCTCTAAAATCTTATACCTTTCATTGAGATCACCTTTCATTCTTAACTCCAGAAAACATATAGGCCTGCGCTAATCAATTTCTGCTCATAGGACATCCCAGGAATCGATATAGTAAGCCTTCATTGCACAATGGCAAGCAAATCTTCCTTGGGTATGGAGCCCAAAACTGTACAGAGTACACCAGTTGTGGTCTCGCCAAAGCGCTATATAATTGCAACAAGACTTACTCATTCCTTACAGTAAATGCAAGCGTACCATTTGCCTGTCTGTTTGCTGTACCTGCATGTTCACTTTCAGTGATTTGTGTATAAGGGCCCACAAACCCTCTGGATTCCAACATTTATTAGTCTGTTACCTTATTAAAAAAAAATGTTCTGCTTTTCCATTCTTCTTATCAAAGTGGATAATTTCACATTTCCCCGCACTATACCCCATCTGCCACCACCTTGCCCAATCACTTAACTAACTGGTCTATATTGCTTTGGAGCCACTTTACATCCTCATCACAGCTTACATTTCTACCTAGCATTGGAAGGTCAACAAACTTGGATATAAATCAAAGTCATTGATTTTGCTTGTAAATAGCTGAGGCCCAAGCACTGATCCTTGCAGCATTCCACTGGTCACCAGGTGTCAGCCTGAAAAAAAACATTTATTCCTACTCTGTTTATTGTCTGTCAACCAATCCTCAATCCCTCCTAATATATTACCATAAACTTGTGTAACAACCTCTTGTGTGGCAACTTATTGCATGCATTCTGAAAATCCAAATATACTGCATCCACTGGTTCCCTCTTTTGCCCTGCTAGTTACACCCTGAAAAAAAAACTCAGATTTGTCAAAAATGATTTTCCTTTCATAAAACTCTGTTGATTCTGTCTAATTGTAGTGATTTATTTCCCCCCCACACACCCCCCCGTGCCATTTCCCTATGATTGATGTCCGGTCTACTGGCCTGTCGTTCCTGGTTTTCTCTTTCTCTCCTTTCTTGAACAATTGAGTCCCTGCAATTTCCAATATATTTGTCTTTCTACTGTGGAGATATTATCACCTTTTCCATGTGCCCCATTATAATTTCTCCTGTCTGCCTCTAAGGGACCCATGTTTACTTTCACTAATCTCTTCCTTTTTGCATACTTGTAAAAGCTCTTACAATCTGTTTTTGTATTTCTTTCTAGTTTACTCTTGTATTCTATTTTCTCCCTCTATCACTTTCTTGGTCATCCTTTGGTTTCTAAAACCCTCCCAATCCTCCGGCTTACTACTTTTTTGCAACATTTGTAAGTCCCTTTTAATATAATACTGTCCTTAACTTCTGTAGTTAGCCACAGTTGAACCACTTTTCCCAGTAGAGTTTTTATTCCTCAGGGTGTTGTATATTTGAGAATTTTGAATTGGGTTTCATTTAATTTCCAAAGTAATTATTTATATGAAGCTTTGTTTGACAGACAAAATATAAATGTAAGTATTATAATGCGCTTGGAGTTTTTAATCTACCTTGCATGGTTTTACTTTTTTGCTGTTCCTTCCTTTTCTCCCCTCCCACCCGCCACAATCCCTCAAAAAGTAAATCTGTGAGCTTAATCATAGTATTTAAGCATGGGGCAATAATTCATATCAATCTTGACGGACCAAATGAATGGTTGCTGTTACCTTCTGAACTTGAGACTGTACTATGAAGTTCATCTGGGAAAATCTGAACAGTAGTGCAAATCACACAGATGTCCTCAAAATGAATTTGAAGAATAGGATGAATCATAATTGATGGTACACTAAACAAATCAAAGTGGCTTCTTTGCATATTGGGTGAAAATTATTAATTGGTTCCAAAGAAGGCTGTTCAAACTAATTCTAGAAGCAGTCAACTTACTGCAGTCAAAAGATATCTAGCCTTCTGACCAGCTGCCAAGTAAACCTTTCTCTGAGAAACGTCTAATTCGAGATTAGGTAGGTTGCACTTCGAAAATTTCAAGAAGCACCAACAGAGTCTTAAGAACCTTGCCATCCATGATTCCAAACTGTCATTTTTACATGGTTTGTGTTTTGGCATTTTTCAAAGAGGTTTAATACCAGAAAGCTCTTTTCCAGGATCTATTAGGTTCTGGTAAGGACGTTGGAAGGGAGGAGAACTCTGGAAGAAAAGACCTCTCTCCGCTTGCAGGGACTTCAAATCAGTGCCACTCCTCTGTACTGCTGGAAACCCCAGTGGGGTATCATCCAAGTAGAATTGGCTTATTCAGATGTTCGGGTGGGAGATTTTCTGGGCAAGCAACTTTTACTTCATGGATATTGCCCTCGTTTTTGGAGCAATGAATTGATTTGCCACTTTGAAAACTGTTGAATGTAGTGGATTCTTGGTCCTTGAGTTGGAAATGCTTGCAGTACATATTAGATCGCAAAAATGAATGTTTTTGATCCTGTTTTTAATCTTTAATAAAAGGCCTTATACCTGGATCTAAATATTCTAAACTTAATAGTGAAGAAAAGATTAGGAACGTAGGAGCAGGAGTAGGCCATTCAGCCCATCGAGCCTGCTCCGCCATTCGCTACTAACATGGCTGATCATCCACTTTAATGCCTTTTTCCCCACGCTATCCCCATATCCCTTTATGTCATTGGTATTTAGAAATCTGTCAATTAAGAGAAGGAGAAATGGCTGGCATGCCTATCATATTATCTGTCCTAGGTTTACACCACAACATAGTGACTGCTCCCATTATCCTTCAAGTTATAAAGCTGCTACAACCATTGAAGGAATAGGGAATGTGAAATTTCAGCAAAAGGTGCCTTGAGGTGCATTTGTTGATTTTTATCATAAGCCAAATAAAATTTTGCCCATTATTCACAAAATCCATATGAGATGATGTGTAGTCATTTAGTGATTCCTTAACCCCCAGAGAAAACCTTTCATTCTCTGAGCTTCCAGTTATTGAGCGCTGAATGGCTGTGCTTTTTTTTAAAATACTGAATCTAGACGGAACTCCATTTAGCGCTGTGACCCAGAAGAGCTCCGCATGATTTTTCTCAATGTAATTTTGCCAAAGGGATAGTTTTCAGGTGGTGAAAGTCTGTCATATAAATTTCAACTCTGTCTAATGCTAAACAGTTATCTAGTTCTGGCCTTGATAGGCACAGAGCATCCTATGATTTCTAGGTTCAAAGAAGCTGAATCTCTGGCTGGATGGCAGTATAGGTACCATATCAGTTCTAGTCATGAAGAAACAAGGGGAACATACAAGCCCTGGACTATTGTGGAGAAATGCAATGAGCCAAATCACTAGTGTTTGGTATGAGATTTGAACATTTCAACCATAGAAGGGAACATCCCTAAGTTGACCTCATGGAGTTATACAGCAGTAAGGGAATAAGTAAAACCTAAGGGTAGGGGAACAAGGATGCAAAGTTTCAAACTAATGAAGGTAAATTTAGGACTGATATAAAAAAAAAATTAATGCAGAGTGACCAACCAAACACTTGGAATGGACTTCTACTTAGAGTAGTGAACATGAAAGCCTGGAATCATTCAAGAAACATAAGGATGCAGTGAAGGGGATGATATGGGTCTTTATGGATTGATGACTTAAGATTGGCTGAATGGCCTTCTTCATATACCTTGTGATCCTAGGATGGCATTTGTTTTTTCTTAGACAAGTTGATTTGCTGTAATAAATGAAAGTTTTATTTATTACCTTCATTTGAAATAAAGTATGTTGATATCCAGCATAATTCAGTTTTTTTTTTGTGTATTTACAAACCCAGGAATAGAATCTTGGGGGAAACCTATCACTCTTTAAATTTAATACGTTTGAAGTGCTAGATAATTAAGACAACATTAATATAGATATAAGGTGATTAAGTGTGCAGTGCAGGTCACCAAGCAAGAGATGAGTTAGAGGGGAGATGAGCAGACACGTTGGATGTGTATGAACAGAAAATAAGGCAAGATTTTATCCATCCCAAGAAAGAATGGGATAAAAGCACTATATCTTGTCATTCTAGATTGACATGTTTCTAGTTTAACAAGGAAAGGAGTATTGTTTGATTTATCCTGGGACAGGAAGTAGGACGCATAGCTGCTGAGAGGAGGGAAACAGTTGAGAAATAGCAACCACAACATAGGTTCACTAAAAATAGAAAAGCATAATCAAGAGTCAACGGTTAGGGTGTTCAGTGTGATAAGGGGGCTGGCCCAAATTAAGTGAACAGAAAAATTTGCAAAAGCAAAATACTGCAGATGCTGGAAATCTGAAATGAAAACAGAAAATGCTGGAAATATTCAGGTCTGGCAGTATCCGTGGAAGGAGAAATGGTTACCATTTTAGGTCTGTGACCTTTTTGATAAAAGGTTTGTTTCTCCATAGATGCTGCCAGACCTGAAAAATTAGCAAACGGGATAGCAAATCAAATCTCCAATTATGAATTAGTTGGAATACAAATGTATCTGTTACTAATGAAAATAAGTAAATTTATCAAAGCATAGACTTCTATGGGTAAATGGGCATACTAAACAGAAACTTAAATGATGAAACTGGGGCTACTGATACTCAAGAAAATATTGAGAAATATAGAACATCTTGTGGGAGGTGAAAATGGAGATTGAGGGTTAAAAGTGAATGTAAAAAGACCAGCAAATTGTATAAAAAGGGCTTTTATTTAAACATATTAAAAGTAAAAATAATTACGGGTGTTAGACTTGGCTGTAGGTGTGGATATGTTAAATATTTAGCATCTGATTTTGCATATTATGGTGGAAGTGAGAATATAGGGGTACCAGCCGTGGCTCAGTGGTTGCACTCTTACCTCTAAGTCAAGATTGTGAGTATAAGATGCACACTGGAGACAAGCACATAATCTAGGCTGACACTTGTGCGCTATATAGAGGGTGTGCTGAACTGCAAGTGCTATATAGGAATAGGGAGCTGTATATCTAAGTTTGCTGAACATGTTAAGGTAGGTGATCGAGTACCTAGAGTAAATGGGAGCATAAAGTTGCAAAGGGACATTGATAGATTGAGAGTGGATAAAACTAGCAGATGGAGTTTGGTGGGGGGGGGGGGGGGGAAGTGAGAGATTATCCACTTTGGACCCAAGAAATATAGATCAGAGTATTTTCTAACTGATAGGCGGAGAACTATGGCGGAGCAGAGAAATATAAGGATTCATATACAGAAATCACTACAATCTGGTGGGCAGGTAGAAAAAAATTAAAAGGCTAGTGGCATGTTGGCATTCATCTCCAGACTGGAGCACAAAGAGGTGAAAGTTAAAGTTATATAAAGTTCTGGTTGCATCACATCTAGAGTGCCGTGTTTAGTATTGGGCACCATAATTTTTAAGTACAGTAGATTAAAGAGTGATCTAATTGAGGTGGTTCAGATGATTAAAGGATTTTGTAGAGTAGATGGAAACTATTTTTTCTGGTTATGGAGTCCAGAACAAGAAAACCTAACCTTACAGCAAAATTTAAGATTAGAGTAATGCCATTCAGGAGTTGTCATAAAACACTTCTGCACAGCACAAGTAGTAAATATTTGGAACATCCTCCCCCAAAAGTTTGCTGGCGCTGGGTCAAAATAATACTGGATCTTTTAAGTCCACCGGAGAGAGCAGATGGGGCCTTGGTTTAATGTCTCAACTGAAAGTTGGAACCTTTGTTTAAAAAAAGCCCTCCCTCGGTAATGCACTGGAGTGTGATAAGGGGGCTGGCCCAGTTTTTAGTGCTCGAGTCCCTGATGTGGGACTAAGCCTAAAACCTGATTCAGGTGAATGCTACCAACTGAGCCACAGCTAACGCTATTGAAATACTGTGCAATTTTGGGTAACCCATTGTAGAAGTAACGTTAAAGCCTATAGCATAGATTTACAAGGATAATAAGTGATTGCAGAGTTGAAAATACTCAGGCTATTTCTGCTGGTGCAGAGATGACCAACAAGAAATTTAAGACATTTTTAGGAATGCTCCTCTCTGGTTGGAGAGTCAAATTTAAGGCCTCCAAGTGAGAGGGGTTAGGAAAAATTTCTTTGTGCAGAGATTTGTTGAAACCTTTGCCGCAAGGGCGTGGTTCAGGCAAAGATTAATCTCAAGGGAGGAGTAGATGAATATTTTGAAGCAATTGAAAATACAGGACTATGGTGAGAGAATAGGGCAGTGGAGCGAGGTTGAGAATATTTTTATACAGTGTGTTTATAAGGACATGACTGGTCCCTGTTTTATATGGTATATTTCATGTTCCTGTGTTAAAACAATTCAGTGAAGTAACTTCAAAGCACTGTTTTGGGATATCTGCATTGGAACTTGTTATAAAGAATGGAATCTGTAATGAATGTCTTTTCAAGCAGTAATGTATTGTGGTTCATATGAAAAACAAAGTTTTTGTGCATTGTCCTGTCCTGTAACATCTAATTTTTGTTATCCTTTTGTTTAAATGCACAGTTTTGATTCACAGATTATATTATCAGTATAAATACCAAAACTTGCTGTGTGACCGTGAAGCAGTATTTGTTTAAACGTGAACTGTTATATTTTATTCCAAGTTTTCTGAACTATCTTGGTTTATCTTTGTTCCTTTGACAACTACTAGCATTAGAAAACATGTCCGAATAATCCTAGACTGCCTGATGTTTGCCATAATAAAGAATGAAATGTAATTTTCTCAGTATTTACAAAAATTAAAATCAATCACTCACTAAAACCTTTTTGAGTACTGTAGCTATTATGGTGGAAGTTAAGGATATTAAAGCATAGTTTAAATTACATTTAATTCCGTTTGATGTATTTATCTTTATGCAGAAAAAACATTTTCCCACTTTTTAAACCCAGTCTTATCACTGGTAACATCAACAAAAAGTAACAGTTATAGTAGTCTGTCTCCAGTAGTTAATTAGGTGCCTGAACATCTTTCCTTTCACATTTGATCATTTGAAACACTAATGATGTGCTCCACTTGCATCAATTCTATCTTTTGTTTTTAGTTTGAGTATACAATAAATTAATAATCCAAGGCTTGCATGTCCATTTAGCCATGAAACACTTTGCCATGTATTGAATCGTCATACTTACCTTAATGAACTTATTTTTAAATTGAGGCTTGCTACTTAATGTGTAGCTGTATCAAATGTGATATCTGCTTCGTTCCATCTCCTTCTCCTCGCAATTAATGAGTTGCTAGATGATGTAAAGACTTTATACAAACTGTTTTAATTATGAAAAGTAATATTTAAGTCAGGATTACATTGCTTACCTGACAGATCAGCTTTAAGGAGATTGAGGTTGCATATTCTGTGAAATGAAGAGCCTGAAGAGAGAATTGGTGCATTGAAGTGGAGCCTGCAAGAAGCAGATTTTGTTACTGTAGTGCAAGTTGCATTGCTGTAGTAAAATATCTTTTGACTGCTGTGAAACACATAAATCTCTTATTGGATTAATGAATGTAACTCATTGAATATGGTCAAATGTACTAAATTTATAAAGATTATTATAATGTAAATTTCACATGTTTTAGGTCTGTATGTTTTACTATTCAAAGACTCACACTGAACAGAAGTTTTGCGACAAAGTCTCATGATCTTTTTTTAAAAAAAATAAAAGTCTACCACAACCTTGAGGTTTGTATGTAAAGTTGCTGTCTGTAGATGACTGTACTACAGAGGATGATGGTGTTGAATCTAATATAATAAACAACCTTTGCTTCTCATGCTAGGTAGTGAAAAAACTGACTGGAGTGGGTTATTGGAACTGAGCCTGATGCAATCAACATACACGTTTATAGTAAAGCATAGGTTTTCAAACTGGAATGCTTGGGCCCTAGGAGCTGTGTAAAATAATTCAAATTTGTACTTAGTGACTTACTAGTGTACTATTTATATTATTTGCCATTGGTAACAATAGGAAGTATTTATATAGTATCTGGCCTCCTCTGAATAGATGATGTCTTCCAGAGTTAAGACAGGGATTCCCAGGAGTATGTTTTTGTGTGGGTCACTAGATAACATTGAGTAGGAACTCTCAAGGTTTGTCTCCTCCCTATCCTGGAGAATGCTGAGATCAGCTAACTTGGTACAGGTGAGGGATTAAACTTCGGACTTTGTCCATTTGCTATGTCTCTGTAATGTATAATGTATTTTGAGAATCATTTAATTAAATTCCTTTTAAAAGCTGCAAATAAAAAAAAAATGAATAAAAACACAAGTTCTGTGTCAGCAATGCATTGTTGGAACTAAAATAACCCTAACCTACCAGATGTGGCTGAAGTAACATTTTTAACTGAGGCAGAAAATTCACATCACACTGTGTTTGTTCATATTGTCTTTTTGAGCCTGTTTTTCCTTCTGCAAGTGTTGATACCTTACTTGGGGGACTGTTCCATGGGTGGTCATTCTCCAGTATCTCATTCATTTAGTCTAGCAAGAAAGTGAAATGAACATTAGGGATGATCGAGTATGAGACAAGATTGGCAGTAGACATAATGAGTATAAGCTTTAATGTGTCCATCGGAAGTACTATGATAGTCAAAGGGTAGTTACCAAGAGTTGATAGAGAATCTAGGAATAAGATGCCTCTGTACTTTGTCTCTTTTTATAGAAGGTAAAGGAAGGACTCCAGTAGGACAATAGAACCACCAATACATAATTAAAAAGCATAATGTTAATATTGGTGTTAAAAGGTCAGTGATTTATTCTTCAGGATACTGGTGAGGGGGTTACATTAGCGATGAGTTGTTAATAATTTTCCAAATTTTTTTAGAACTTGGAATTGTACCCAAAGACTGCAGGTAGCACATGTTGAACACATTTCAAAAAAGAGGAAGGGGATAGGTCTAGTGAAAAAAAGATCAACTAGTCTTGCATCTACAATATGAAAACTTACAGAATAAATACTAGTAAACTCAAGCTACGGCTAATTGAGAACAATGATATGTTTACAAAGGGCACATCACATTCAATCGTGATTCTGGAAAAGTATAAGCATTGAGAAAATGCAATGAATTTGGTATATTTTGGACATTCAAAAAATCTTCAGTAAAGTGCCATGTAAGAGATTGTGAAGTTTAAGGTCTATACAATTGGAAGTAATATATAAAGGGAAGGATGGAAAATAGAAGACTGGGAATAAATGGGTGGTTGTTGGATGATCAAATGTAGCTGTTGGTATGCACCAAGGATGTGTCATGTGTCTTCATTTTCCATATGGATAAATGATTTGAATATGGGCATAGAGGGGCTAATATTAATAGTTAAGGGTAATAGCAAACAGGAATATAAGACAGCAGGAGATGCATGGCTTAGGGAATTAGGCAAATGTGGCAAGTACAACCCAATGTAGAGAAATGTGAAGTCATTGAGAAAAGGAGTAAAGAATATAAATGGAATCCAGTGATGTAGGTAGTGGTCCAAAACTATGCTGTCCATACTCTAATTCCAATGCTAACTGAACTACAGTGGCAACACCTCAGTTTTAAAAATTCTCGTGCTTGAGTTGAAATCCTTCTATAGCCTCGCCCTTCCCCATTCCTATAACCTCTAGAGCCTGCCAGAATACTTGACACTCCTCCAATTTTGGTCTCTTTGATCCCCCCCCCCCCCCCCCCCCTCCCCCCACCAGACGTCATTGCTGAACCTTTGGCAGTTGTGCCTTCAGCTGTCTACGTCTTAAACTCTGAAATTCCATCCATAAATCTCTTTTGTCTGTTGCTCTTTCAAACCTGCCTCTTTAAACCAAGATTTTGGTACTCCTATCCTAATAAGTGTCAGTCAAATTTTGTCTGGCAGTACTCATGAAACTCTTTGGGATGCTTTTGCTATGTTAAAGGTGTGTATATAAATACAAGTTATTAGTACACGATGTTTAAAAGAAGAATTTATAGGTAGTAAAAGCAATAAGTATGGCGAGTGGAATTCTGAATTCTTTACATAGGAAAATTAAATCTAAAGGTGATTCATTTGCATAAGACATGCATCAGTCCACATTTGGAGTGGTGTGGGCAGACTTGGCTAATCAGAATTGTGAAAAAGTGCACTTGGTAGGATGATGGAAAGGTGAGAAGATAAATCGATTTGGAAAAATTGGGGCAGTATTTGAAAGATTTTTACTAGTCATGAATCTGTAATGAAGCATAAATTTAGGAGTACAGTACTGAAATGTAAAGGATTATATTCTAAATCCTTTGGCCTCTGGTGATAAAATTTCTATAATTCTAGATATGCCAGGTGCCAGCTGTGGCTCAGTTGGTAGCACTTTTGCTTTTGAGTTAGAAGGTTGTGGGTTCAACTCCCACTCCAGGAGAGTGCTGTCCTGTCAGAGGTACCATCTTTTGGGTTGAACTGTTAAACCAAGGCCCCATCTGCCCTCTTGGGTGGACATAAAAGACCCCATAACACTATTTTGAAGAGGAGTAGGGGGCGTTATCCATGGTGTTCTGGCCAATACTTATCCCTCAATCGACATTACGAAAACAAATTATCTGGTCGTTATCACATTGCTGTTCTTGGGAGCTTGCTGTGCATGAATTGGCTTCCATATTTCCTGCATTACAACCGTGACTACTCTTCAAAAATAGTTCATTGGCTGTAAAGCACTTTGAGACATCTGATGGTCATGAAAGGCACTGTATAAATGCAAGTCGTTCTAATCCTTTTGCTCTTCAGCCATGGAGACATTCCTAGTGAAGTTTGATGTTCACGCAAATATACTTTCAGCAGCTGGCTGGATAGTGATAATGGAAAACCTGGCAGATTTTGGATTATTCTTCCCCCTCCTGAACGTTGGCTCTGAGGATAATGGTGATATTCATACCTGGCTGATCTCCAGTAACAGTACAAACTGGGAATTGTATCTAGGATCTTTTTGGTCTATATGGTTCAGTTACTTGCGTGATAAATTTGCTGACCCTATAGTTCTTTCGGTCATGAACAATCTGCCAAGTGTCATGAGCAATGATCACTCATTTTTGAAACATAACTGATCTTGATTGTGTTATTTTAAACACCACTCTACATGTTTATTTGAAAGCTAATGCTCTTAGCATTTCATTAATGTTGGTAATACTAGACATCAGTGAATATCTTTAGTAATGTTGATCTGATTAAATCATCAGTTTACCACCTGGAGGAAGTTTTAAATATTATCAGAAAAAGCAAAGATTCAAACCCAGCTCACTTGATTAGTTGTAGCGTATACAGCATTTGAATTCCATTCTTGTAAATGGATGCAATGTAGAAAAAAAAAAGCACAAAAATCAAATTGTAAAACAAAAGACAATTTAGTGACACTAATTGACACCAATGACGTAAACTTAGCAATAGTGGTTTCTTAAAATGTTACGGTAGTAGCCATCATGCCATTCGAGTGCATATTTTCTGGAAAATTCCAAATCTCGAGTGAATGATTCAAAACAGTAACTGTAAGTTTCATAACTTGTGTCCCTATTCACTTTGGCAACACATAATCGGTATTTAATCTACTGAATACATTGTTGTGCCAATGGCAACTAAAACTAATAGAAAATTCTTTCAATTGATGTGTGGAACCACAACTGAATATTTCTCAACTGCTCAGTATTTCTCAAAGCACAGGTATAACAAACTAAATCAGAAATCTTGTAACTATGAACTTCAGAAGAAGAGATTTTACCAAATGTGCATCTACAACTGATTGTTTTGTAACATTTATTGACTGGGAGCAACAGTAACTGTTGCCTGACAGTACTGAGGAAGCCAGGTAACAGTAATTACATCAATGTATTAAGAGTTAATATTACGTAACTAGTGTTAACTTTACTGTCTTTTATTAGGACTTGTTTGGTTACAGTATGTACAATCTATTCAATCAGAACACTTGGAAGATTTACTGCCTCTTTGTGGAAGTCTAAATTGTATACAGCTTTTTCAAAACTTGTTAATCTTGCAAATTTACTCTAAATGTGTACATTTGCTAAAGTCTACCTTGTTCCGAGGTTCATAAAGTTACTGGATTATTAATCTAGTTTGAAAAGCTAATGTTTTAACAAAGCAGTTAGAAATATACCGTTATGGTTCCAAACGTGCTTTGTTTTGTTATCCATAATGTATATTCATTGTTATTTTACTGCTTTTAAACAAGAACTTCAACACTTGTAATTTGCTCCGATGAACTACAGCTACAGTCTTAGTTCCGCAATAGTAATGCAGGCAAGGAATTTACAATATATGTTCAACCGTGTTTATAACCAATTTTTTTGGGGGGGGGGGTGGGGTAGGGGATGCGAGTGGTAATAGCTGTAACTACATTTTCATCTGTTAAATTATAAAAATTCTTCCCTTGAGGGAAGCTTCCTTTGGTGGCATGTTGCATTTGTGCCCTATAACATTGACTGAGCTTTTATTTCTTTTACCATATTCAATTGACATTTCTTTTTATAGTCACATTTTCAATCTGCACCACTGAGATAAGGCAAAATGTGCAACAGGTTAAATGATTGGGATGTTAGTAAGTTATGTGTTGTGCTTTACTTCAACATGAAAATTGCTGGGGGTGATAGTGGTGTTTGCTGATGCATGTCTTCCCTCTCAGCCCAGGGTTTTCAAAGTTGTGGGGGGCGGAGATACAAATGGGTGAAAATTAATTTTTAAAGTTGAAACAAATCTTGATATTTAAAAGAAAACTACTTGTATTTATACGTTTGTTGTTGGGAGCACTAAGGCTAGGTGTTACTGCAAGTATACCATGCAGAAAATAGCGTTAATGATTTCTAATCACTATTTAAAAATAATGTAAGCAGGTTCCTACATGTAAAAACAGATTAAGTGGTTACGTTTTAGGTATGAAACCTGCTCCAGAATTAACACAAGAGCTTGATGCAATTAATTCCTCTGCTTGAAGACAGTCTTAGGTCCAGGAATGTCAAGAGTTTCATTCTTGATTGAGACACATCCACGTCCTTCAGCACAGTATCTCTTGTATTCTAAAGAAAAGTCTGTACAAAACATGAACCTTTCTTTCATGGGTTTGGGCAGAGTTCCTATACATTTGCACCATTTTTTAGTTCAGAAGTTTTTTTGTGGTCCCTGTCAAATTAAAATAAAGTATGGGGGAGGTGATATTGGCACCTTAAGGAGAATAGAAATTTAGAAGAAAGAATTGCCAAAGTGGCTTCTTTAAATACTGTTTAATGTATGTCCTTAGCCATAGAAAGCCTATCCAGGTCCCATTAAGATAGCTACTGACCCAATTCAAGGGTCATGTTCAAGCATAACTGACAAGCACACCCTTACCCTTGCTAATGGATTATACACTGGTTTGTATAGTGGTAGTCTTGTGTAACTTGAGTTAAGGGAGCTTGAAACATTGTGAATAACTTTTGCAAAAATGTACACATGCACGTTCTCATTTCTACTGAGGAGAAAGCAAGGGCAGTGACAAAGATTTTGATGGAGGACAGATTCCCATTCCACAAATTTAAAGTGTTTGATATTTTACTTTATGGTTCTAAAAAGCTTCAGACTGAACATAGATCTTATGGGTGGGGTTTCGCAAAGGAGAACTCCAACATCATGATCACCCTGCAGGCCATTGAGGATTGGGACTGGAGAAGTCAACAAGTTCAAAATCGGGAGTACATGCTATTTCCTTGTTAAAAGGCCTTTATGAAGTGCCTGCTCATAAGAGCAACTTACTTTAAATATTAGGGATTTTACCTTGACCTAGACTGCTAAGCAAAGGCATCAAAAGAGGCAATCCAGCAGACCTTAGTTTTACTGAAATAATTATGATTTGTGATCAATAGAAAAATCTCAAGTTGGGTTCTTCTTGGGACCTGGACTTCAGTAATGGTCATTTCATCAATGGAGGGCATCATCTCCCATGCAGGAGCATGTGCCATATGAACAGAATACTTCACCATCTAAATTACGTCTAGAATATAAGTCAGCAATGCCTGTAGGTCCTGAGCCTGATGGTAACTGCTATTTTTGTCATGCCACCCATGAGAAATGTTATATGACCCTTTGCTATGGAAGAGTAGCAATGTCTGAAACCAGGTTCTGAAGCTAGAAAACCTGGCAGTGCAACTGATCTATCACAGAATTGATATGACATTTACAGGACTCCATCTCGTCCTTCTGAGTGGTAGTTGGTGTGTGGTTCAGGGATATGATGGAAGAAATGAGGGCCAGTTTATCTTCAGTCTTTAATGACAGTCCTTTGGTACAATGTTTTGTTTATTTTTTTAAAACTACAAACAGGACTATAATATATGGTAGGCTATATTATACTGAGGTAATTGTAAAGTGAAGAGCTGAAACACTTAGAATTCTAATGCAACACTTCCTTTTACTATTGAATATAATTTTTATACATTGCAGACTGAGTGTGATAGCATGAACTAGTACAAAAGTACCACAATACTATCATGTCTGTACTGGTTCTCTGAAAATGTATGCACTTAATTCAATTCAGTTGCTCTTTTCCCCCTATCCTTTTAAAATGTTCTTTTCAAATATTTGTCCACTTTTAAAAGCTACTTAGGTTTTAGTTTCTAATGTAACATTCTATATGCTAATAACTCAGTATTACAAAAAATACTGACTTCTCATTCTCTTGATCATAATTTTATGCTCAATAACTACTAACTCACCAACCAGTGCAAATAAGTTTTCCCCCTATATACCTTATCAAATCTTCCATTATTTTCTATACCTGCATCAAGTTTTGTCTTAACCTTGTTTGCTCTATAAACAGTTTTGTTATCTTTTAAGCTCTGTGAATCTGCACGTGTGAATATATGGCATGGACAGGGTTACACTAATAAATTACTATTGGTACCAGTACTGGTGGCACCATGCCATGAAACAATACTCCTGCATGAGTCTTCACCTTTGGGAGAGAAAGAATTTGCACTCAATACTTGAGGATGTTTAAAAATTGTGAGCTTTTTATTTCTTGTTTCATCTCAAAGGATCAAGTGTATTGTAGCTCAGTAACCCTTCTCTAGCTATCTTCTCTGTCCTATAACATGCAGTTGTGTAGGTTGCCTCTAAATATTTATATGACCCAAAAACCAAGCATCACAATTGATCCCTGATGCAATCAATCTTTTATTTTGATATCCCACAAATAATTGTGACAGATATGATCAGTATCAACTATGTTTTATGTGAAGGTGCTTGTACTTGTATGAAATAGCTGAACTTCAATCATAAATATCTCAATGCGATTTTCCTGCAATTCAAAATGGTCTTCACATAGTTAACAGTAGCTTGATCATCAATATGCAGCAACATCAGCTTGTAAGCTATATGTTTGATATTGGTAATTTTGAGCATTGGAGGTTATTTGATTCATATTGGTGTAGTCCATGTCAACAAAAACTATTTAAAGAAATATTTCGGTTATGCTTTGCTTGAGCAGGTGGAAGGATTTTTAGACAGTGCACATCGTTGCCTTTGTTCAATCAAAACCCAGGTCTGAAACTCAGAACCTGGGCTAGCTTTTATTGTTTTATGACCAATTATGATTTATTTATTTAGTTTATGGCTGAGTAATGCTGAAAAGATTTCATATAAATGACATAAATTGAAATCCCCATTATTAGGGTGAGCTGATGTAATAAAATTGAGAGCCAATCTTCCTAAAAGTAAAATGTATCTTCAGTTAAATTAGTTCAGATGCTGATGATTCCTGTTTTCTCATAATTTACAGATCCTAAAGCATTTTAGCCCAGGTGTAACTAAGTTAGTAAGGTTATATTGTGATTTAATGTTGAAGCTATCTAATGACGTTCACTGTTCCCTCCCCATATGAGTTTTTTGTATTTAAAGTGTATTCTGCACCTTTTTTATATTATCATTTTAAATCTGCATTATCTAGTTTTGCATCTTTAAACAACTGAAAGTCTGTTTCATTACTTTTTTTTGCATGTCATTCTTTCCTGGGCTATCAGGTGCTCTAAATCATGCAACTGTTTCTATTACAAGTATTTAGAACATAATAGACTTTTTTCAACCAATGCCAACATTATGCCTCTTCCTTGCTATAAATATTACAATAACAGCAAAAATGATGAACTGTTAGTATAAGATTACTCTGGTTCAAGTAAATTGTAAAAATTGCCACATAGTTGTAACAGAAAACTTCTTGTAATCGCTCCAAGGCCTTGCCCATCCTATCTACAACCTCCTCCAACCTTACATTTTACTCCCACTAGCACCCTTCAGTGCTCTGGTTCTGATTGTTTTTCTATGAACATTCTTTTTCCCTGCACCTGCTCGACACGCACACCACCCCCCCCCCCCCCCCCCCCCCAACTCCACCCACCTGCCACATTTGCTGCACCTTTGGTGATTGTGCCTTGGCCCATGCTTTTCCATTTCTTCATCCTCCTTATTGCCCTTCTCAAGATATGTCTTTTCAACCGGCTTTCAGATTTGATATCCATTTTTTCCTGTATGTTTTCACTTATGAAGTGCCTTGGAGCATTTTACATTAAAGCTACATATAGGGATCAACAATAGCACACACAATATTTCTGGTTGACCAAAAATAAAGCAAAACCTTGAAGTGAAGTAAAAACGCACTACTTTTTAAATTGAGGTTTAATGTATAGTCTACTCATTGCAGAATGTAATCTAATTTGACACTACAAAAAAATTGATTTGGCTCATAATTTGTGCTCTGGTCTGTTATAATATTTCATATGGGGAAACTAAACTAAAATATGTTTACGTGCTATGTATATGACTGTTAATTTACATTTTGAATAGGATTTGTATATTATCCTTATCTCACAGTTCAAATTCACTATTTCATGCAAAACAAATACCATGTACTATTTATGTTGCAGTCTAATTTCAGAACTATGCATTCAGTTAAGCTTTAATGTGCATTTGATGATCTTTATGTTTGGTTGGCACAGATTGAATAAAAAGAACAAACCATATTAAGATGGCTAAACTGCGTGATTTTAAATGTTTGGTAAATTTAGTTTCTTTCTGTTGTACATATAACAAATTAAACACTGATAACATTATATCATAACTTACAAAGCTTTTTTCCACATATTTAAACTAGATGGCGAGGCATTGTACCTGTTGGGAAACGTATACCAGGCACTAGATTTGTTGCTTTCAAAGTTCCTTTGAAAGGGGTAAGCATTTTTTTTGTGTTCTAAGTATTGAATATGGCTTCAAATCAAATTAGTTAACATGACTATATACCTTTTTTTTTTTTCCTTCCCTCCTCCCCAATAAAATTCTATTCTGCCCAATTTGACCCAGAATATTAATGAGATGGTGTTATGGTATAACTTAACATCTAGTTTTTAAACGCTCTTGCGTTTTCTCTCCTTCCCTCCTGATGAATTTCACGTTGGTTTGTATACTTCAGCACACTGTCCAAGTGATAATTCTTGATATGAGAGCCTAACATCCTACATGTCCCCAAATCTAATGGCAGCCTAACCAATGATTTCTATGAATTTAGCATTAACTCTTTGTATTGTCTTACTCTGTTTTATAAAACCAGGAATCCCATATTTTTAATAGTTCTATCAACTTGTCTTCCCACTTTTAAATATATGTATACCTGAACCCCTAAGTCTTTCTGCTTATCTTCTCTCATTTTGCCATTTAGTGTCTATTTCCTTTCTTTCCTTACTTATCCTGCAAAATGTTTTGCCTCACGTTTCTCTGTATTTATTATTTCTTGTAACCCTTCATCTGCCATTCCTCCACCCTCCATGAGGAGATCTCCTTTCATCTTTACTCTGCTTTCTTTAACTATGTTTTGCATTTTGTTTATAAAATCCTTTACTATTTCTCTTTGCTACCTGACAATCATTCTTCACACCCTGTCTTAGTGTTTTTAATCTTTCATTTCCTCCTCTATATTTTCTGCACTCTAATTGATTTTCTTTTGGGTTAATAGCCCTAAATTTGTATTCTCATTTTAATAAAATTTCTCTCATCCTAGGACCCTTTTATTTATTGCCCAGTTTGTTCCATAAATACCTTCTCTTTGAACATTTGTCTACTGTCTTATCTATAATTTTTTCTTAGCAATTTATCTGGGCTAGTTCCCCTGTTATCTTGATTGACTTTTCAGTCAAGTATCTTTTGTCATTGTTTCCTCTCCTTTTAACTTTTTATACATTGAAGCTACTTTTTATGGTCCTTGTTTTCTAGATGGTCCTTGCATTTAATTTACCTACTTGCCTGACTTCAATTCCTAGAACAAGATCCAGTAGTACCTCCTTCCTTGTTGAAAAAAATATACATCCAAGTCTCCATAAGATTCAGAAGCTTAAATAAGAAAATTTGTTACATTTTCTCTTTGCAGGCAATAAGTCAAAGGCTTACAGCTAATCAGAAGTTTTCTCCAAAAGACCTAATAGCTAAAATCAAAGAGCAGAATGAGGAGCTTGGATTAATTATTGACTTGACGTATACGACTCGCTACTACACCGAAAAGGTATAAAATTGACTCAATTAAATGGAAAACATTATTATGGCCTTCATTGATATTGAATAGTGAACTTATGTTTCTCTAAATGTTTTTGTTTGGTTTAGGATTTGCCTAAAAGTGTGCAATATCAAAAACTCTACACTGTTGGGCATGAAGTACCAGATGATGCTACCATTCTACAGTTTAAACGAAGGGTCAGAAAATTCTTGTGGGAAAATGCAGATAATGGTAAGTATCCACAGTTATTATCGTTAATGACTTTTTTTTTTAAATTTAGATGGTATAGTGCTTTATAGTCTGAGGACAAAAGGTGAGCTAGCAAGTTAGAAATATTGAGAATTTTAATCTAGAGGAACGGGAGAGGGTTAAATTTGGCAAAAATGTGAGCATATCAGGGAGCCAGCTGCAAACCTCCAACTTCAATGTCTAGCTTTGGAGCATTAGGCTAGTTCTGTGGAACCCCCTTCAGAGAGGTGGGTTTCGTATTAACATGGTAATTGTTCAATTGGAGCAATATTTAACACACTTTTAAATTTAATGTTGGATCCACAGGTTTCTATGGCTTGCTGAAGCTTGCCATTGGAAGCAAGGCAAGAATACAACAGCAATTGAAGGGGCTGATTATAACTCATGGAAATACTACAATAAATATTCAGTACTAGCAGCTGCTTTCTGCAGGAAGGGGTCTGTTCACAGTAATTTTGCTGTGAGTTTTTTTTTTACACTTTGGAGGTTCCCTGAATCACAACAGAATGGGTGGCACCTTGGCTGCCTTAGAATGAACCTCCGGCAAGGAGCAATATTACGACACGGTGTAAGATGGAAGCTGAGTTTCCTTGACAAGTCAGAACAGCATTGCTTCACGAGACTCGGGTGCTGACAGACATCTGCAGCCTCCTAAAAGAAGTCAAGCTCCCTACGAGACTTGGTGGCCATGCGTTATCAGTAGTTGTCAAAGTAACCACCGCCCTCAACTTTTTTGCCTTTGGATTCTTCTAGGACTCGACCAGAGACACATTTTTCAGTTGGTGGCCCACAAGTGCACAAGACTGTTGACTGGTGGGTTGTTTGCCAGGGCCAGCAATTATGTGAACTTTATATGCAATGTCTGAATGTGCAGGTGCTCAAGTTTTTTTGTCTGCCTGACCACCTATAGTTGCAGGGCATCATTGACTGTGCACACTTGGCAATTGGTGCATTCCCACCCCCCCCCCACCCCAAAACCCACCCCGATATCAACCAGGACTATTTGTGAACTGCAAGAGTCTAGGACAAGGGGGCATAGTCTAAAAATTAGAGCCAGATCTTATAGGAGTGAAATTAGGAAACACTTCTACACATAAAGGATGGTAGAAGTTTGGAACTCTATCAATTGTAAATTTTAAATCGGAAATTTTTTTTATCCAAAGGTATATGAGGATTGAGGTAAAGGCTGGTATATGGAGTTATCCATGATCTCATTGAATAGCAGAACAAGCTCAAGGGGCTGAATGGCCTACTTCTTTTCCTATGTTTGTCAATGTGCAGCTGGTGGACATTCCCCAAAAAAGATACTTCTGCAGGCATGAGCAAGATTCCCAGGGAGTTGCATTGATATTTTCGTCCTGTGGCAGTTCAAGCTCCCCGAGCTTCTTGGACCTGCATGCAGAATTAAGGGATGGCTGCAAGGATACTTGGCTGACACCTGTCAGAATCCCAAGCAACAAAGCATTATGTCATATGACCACCAAATTCAAACAGATGATCAAACAAGCTGAAAATGCACTTCAGCCACTTAGAAAGATCTGGAGGCATCCTTCAGTCCTCACCAACCTGGGTGTCCTGAAAGATCTGGGTGTGATGCTCTCTACATAACATTGTGCAGCAGTAAGGTTTTGACCTGCAGGCAGAATGAGGCACAGAGAGTCTTTGGACAGTTCCGGGGTGGAGAAAGTGATGAGGGACATGCAGCACCAGCTGCTCACATTGTTGCTAGGGATGCCCTTATTAATGCAAGGTTCACTTAGGTTGCACCGTGCAATGGCTGCTCTTTTTTTTTAATTGCCCTTTCCCCCAATGCCACAGACATAAAGCAGTCCTTCAAACAACCAACCACCCCTGGCACATCAACCCCATTGGTACCCATCAATTCATGTCCATAGGAACCATAGTTAGCAAAGGTAGATTATAGTACAGGATTGTCTTTTGCCTATTGTAGGAATGATTCTTCATCAGGCAAGGGAAAAGGTGACAACACCCAAGAATCAAAAATAGGCAAGACAGGAAAGTGGTGCAAACTAATAACATCTATATAATTCTACTAAAGAATGGTAACTGCGCAAGACATTTTCTCATACACCCATGTGCATACCGTTATGCAACTACAAAGCTATACTCCTCCTTTTCCTACATCTATGTGGTGCAACCTCTGTGGCTTCAACAGAGGTAAGGGCACGCTGCTCAGATCCCTGCTCTGGCTGCTGAGCCATTCATGGCCGGTGACCTCTGGGTTTCGGAGCGTTTGAGGGCCCCAGCAAAGACCGGTCAACCTATATCTGTATAAAGGCAGACTCAGCCATGGTGACACAAGGCAACATGTTGGGTACTCGCTGGGGGGCGTCGGGGATGGGGAACAACTAGTGAGATGTGGAAGAGCTTTTGATTGGAGTCCCCACTTCCATGTCTTATTTTGCTGTCGTCCCTCATAAGGGCCAGCCACAGTCCATTGCTATTGCTCTGCGGGAGAGCAACTTGGTCCAGTTCAGTGCATCGCTGTAAGGCCACAGCCAAGTTTATGGCGTCTGTCATCTTGTTTAAGGTGCCGCACATGTTGGCATCTCGAGTGTGTACAGCTGTAGTCAAGGCATGTATGGGCTCATTTGATAAGTCATGGATTTGGCCACTCTATCCATGCAAGAAGACGACATTGTAATGCCCTATGACGACATCCCACTTATGCTTGAGGCTGACTGCTTTATTTTCTCTACAATTGTCAGTGTGTTTGGAAGGCTTGTCATTACATCAAACATTCTCTGCTGCTCCTCAGTGTATTCCTTTCATCAAAGACCCCGAGGGTACAGCATCTGAGTCCTGCTGGGAAGAGCTTGGTCAAACCTGCACCCTCCGACACTCACTCTCCATAGCTGTCCCTGCTACCATTGTATGCTCGTGCTTACTTGTGAAGTTTAAGTCACAAGGTGTAAACCCAACTATCTGTCTAACTGGTCTCACCAGTGTGAGTCTCTGAGCTGGTGCATGGTAAGCATTAGTTCTGTAACAGTACACCCTCAGCGAGGATTTATTGTCTGCAAGGTCCACGGGCTCCTGCTGCACATTTGAAGGCCATGTCTGTGATAAGATATGAATTGGTACTGGCAAGGTAAGAATGTTGCAACTTCTCATTATGAAGATCATCATATTTCACTCCCTGCTGAAATCAGGTCAAAGTGACTGAGTGTTATATGATCTGTACATTCTGTCATTTTGTCACCAGGTAGTTACAGGTTCCTCATTTCTGATGGATTCTGAGACACCACTAATCTCCAGGGCTTCCTCCTCTACAGTTGTTAACTGTATGATCTGTGGAGGCCCACCTCTGGTTCTCTCCCTGTTCCTTGTGTTTTGTGCTCTTTGCTCCCGCAAAGAGGAAAAGAGCAGATCTATGAGCAACTGTAATGGCATGTGTTCACCCAGTGGATGAAGTGCATTTGGTGAGGGTGAGTATCAGGGAGAGGCATCAAATTGCATAAGGAAGAGGGTGAGTGGCAATGGTAAATGAACAGATTGGAATGTGAGAAACCGCATAGTACGAGAAGTATGGGTACACTTAAAAATTAACTAGGTGTGATGTAGGGTTAGCAAGGCAGAGTGGGGGTGAGGTGATGGTGATAACATGAAGTATGTGTAACTATACTCTTTGCTAGACTGTTTAAGTCATTAAAGTGCTCCTTGAACTGAATCCAGGAGCATGGCACAGTGCTGCTGTTGCTGACCTTCTGAGTCACGCTACACTGTGGCAACAGCAACTTTCTTCATCTCATCATTGGAAGAGCATCTCTCTTGGCTTCTCACTGCCCCCATCAAGGAAGGAGTGTTTGAGCAGGGTGCAGCCTTTGACTGTCCTGAACCCATTTTCATAGTTCGTCTTTTCTTGCTTCAAACTCCCAACTCTTACAAATTCCATATTTGGATTGGCTCTGGTCAGAAAATTGTATGCTTATGGAATCCAAGGGGATGTGGCAAGTTGGATCCAAAATTGGCTCTGTGGCATGAAGCAAAGGGTTATGGTCTACAGGTATTTTTGTGACTGGATGGCTGTGAGGTTCTGCAGGGCTCAGGACTTGGGACCCTTGCTGTTTGTGGTATATATCAGTGATTTAGACTGAAATGTAGGGGGCATGATTAAGAAGTTTGCATATGATATGGAAATTGGTGTGGTTGATAGTGAGGAAGGAAACTGTAGACTGCAGGAAGATATCAATGGACAGAAAAATGGCAAATAGAATTCAATCCTGAGAAGTGTGAGGTAATGCATTTGCAGGGGACAAACAAGGCAAGAGACAACACAATAATGGGTAGGATTCTGAGAAGTGTAGAAGAATCGAAGGACTTTGGAGTGTATGTCCACAGATCCCTGAATGTAATAGGACAGATAGAAAAGATGGTCAAGAAAGCATATGGGATACTTTCCTTTACTGGTCGAGGCCTAGAGTAAAAGAGCAGGGAGGTTATGCTAGAACAGTATAAAACACTAGTTAGACTGCATACAGTTCTGGTACCTGCATTACAGGAATGATGTGGTTGTCGAGAGAGGGTACAGAGGAGATATACAAGGATATTGCCAGGAATAGACAGTTTTAGCTATGAGGAAAGATTGGATTGGTTGGGGTTGTTTTCTTTGGAACAGAATAGGCTGAGGGGAGATTTAATTGATGTGTATAAAATAGATGAGGGGTCTGGATAGGAAGGACCTATTTCCGTTAGCACAGAGGTCTGTAACCAGAGGGTCTAGATTTAAAGTAATTGGCAGAGGGATTGAGGGGAGTTGAGTTTTTTTTTCTCCGAGGGTAATGAGGACCTGGAATTCGCTGCCTGAAAGGATGGTAGAGGCAGAACCCTTCATCGCATTTTTAAAAACATTTGGATGTGCACTTGAGCTGTAACCTACAGGGCTGGAAGGTGGGATTAGGCTGCATAGCTCTTTGGCCAGCATAGACATGATGGACCAAATGGCCGCCTCCTGTGCCGTAAATCAATATTTGTTCTAAATACTGGAGTTGAAATAATGTCATCTGGGTCCTCACCGTGCCCAGTGCCACGCAATCAACCACAAACCTGGCAGTAAAATGCTAACAAAGTGGCTGCATTAAAATGCCATTAATGGACACGCTGAACTTACTTCCAGATTTCCTGCGTGATATCGGATCCCACCTGCTCCCAATGTGGCTCTGATTTATTATTGGGGCCATTCTCTTGCTTGTCATAGGGGAAGGGACCGAAAAGAATAATTCTCTCTTTTTAGATACATTTTTTAAGGATGTAAAATTTGCATGAAAAATGTTAAATAAGTGTGCACATCCAGTTTTCCACCATTTCAGACTACTCTGACAGTTTCAGGAGCTTCAATTCCATTGAACAGTTGATAACAGTTTATTTCTAATAAGCTGATACTTTTTTTGCTAAGTAAAATGTATAGTTATAAGTTGAAACATTCGGGGAAACTATAAAATAAATCCCTTAGCTCCCTGAGGTGTCAGATTGAAAAGACAGTGTGTGGCAGAGCCCTGTTGGCCCGAAGGTCCTGTGTTCAATTCCCGAGCTGTGCTGACTTATCAAATTTATGGTGGGAATGGCAGTAGGGGCAGTGCAGATGGTCTCGGTCTCAGTTACTAAAGAGATTTGCAGGAGAAAATGGGTCACTTCTGATCATCTATCAACCCATGCTGCAAAGTTCACATGTATGGACAATGATGTTGACTGAGAGCAGGTTCTATGTCAGCTACCCTCTCTCTCCCTGTTGTACCCATCCCCTTGTTTCATGGTAAAATAGTCTAATACTCATTGTCTAGTCTCCTACATGAATGACCATGTGGGTAAGGTATTGGAAAGCATATTGCAAGAGAAGTCATTGCTTGGAAGGAGAGGAATTGACAAAAAACATACATAAATATGATTTCTCACCAATTTTATATTTGAAGTATAAAGCTTAAAATGAAAATGATGTAATATCCCTAGTTAAGTAGTTGAAGTTTGTAAATAACCTAGATTTTTATTGTGTAAATTGGAGAATAAACATGTTTATGCTGTGCTGTGAACCTTACAAGCATTGTAGAATTCCATGGTAACATTGCCATGTATTACTTTGTATATAATTTTTTTTTTACACTTTGGAGGTATTTAAATTTTGATTTCCTTCACCTTTATTTTTAGATAAAATCATTGGAATTCACTGTACTGGTGGAATTAATAGAACTGGATACCTTATCTGTAGGTAAATATTATCTGAATAATTTTCTTTCACTGTCTTCAAGCGCCTGAGAGGTTCTCTTTCATGAAGGGCCCTATACAAATATAAAATGATGGTTGTAAGTGTACACATTTTTATTAATTCACTTAAGGTTCATACTTGGCTTGATAAATGTGCAATTAGGGATAACTTACAAATTAAATATGCCAGTTGCATTAAATCTATACAAACTACTGAGATTAAAAAGTAGTTTTACTGCTTTACTACTTTACATCAAGTAAGTCCCATCTCTTTATTTTCCCTGTATATAGAAAAGGAGACAAGTAGTGTTGTAGAGTCATAGACTGCTACAGCACAGAAAAAGACCATTCTGCCCATGTGCCTGTGCCAGATCTTTGAAAGAGCTATCCAATTAGTTCCATTACCCCGTCCCTTTCTCCATAGCTCTGCAAAATCTTTCCCTTCAAGTATTTTATTCAATTCCCTTTTGAAAATTATTTTGAATTTGCTTCCACCAGTGCACTGCACTGTTCTGCAATGCATTCCAGAGCATGACCCACTGTGTTTCAACAACGTGTTTAAATAGTGCCTTTCACATAATAAAACATCCATGGCATTTCACTGGAGCATTATAAAGCAAAATTTGACACAGAGCCAGAGGTATTGGGGCAGATGGCCAAATATCTGGTCAAATAGGTAGGTTTCAAGGAGCATCTTAAAGATAGAGAGGCAGAGAGGTTTAGGGAGGGAATTGTAGTGCTTAGGGACTTGGCACCTGAAAGCATGGCCACCAGTGATGGAACAATTAAAATTGGGGATGCTCAAGAGGTCAGAATTAGAGAAGCACATCTTGGGTTGGGGGGCTGGAGGAAATTAGAGATAGGGAGGGGTGAGGCCATAGAGGGATTTGAAAGCAAGCATGAGAATTTTAAAATCGAAGTGGTGCTTAACTGGAAGGCAACGTATGTCAGTGAGCACAGGGGTGATAGGGTGAACAGGTCTTTTTGCGAGTAAGGACAGTGACAGCAGTATTTTGGATGAGCTCAAATTTATTTAGGGTAGAATGTGGGAGGCTGGCCAGGAGTGCATTGGAATAGTCAAGTCTAGAGGTAATAAAGGCATGAATGAAGATGTCAGCAGCAGATGAGCTGAGGCAGGGGCGGAGTTGAGTGATATAACAGAAGTGGAAATCAACGCTGTTAGTGATGGTGGGGATATGTGATCAGGAGCTCATCTTGATGTTATATATGACACCAAGTTTACGTACTGTCTGGTTCAGCCTCAGGCAATTGCCAGGGAGAGGGATGGAGTTTGTAGCACGGATCAAAGACAATGGTTTCGGTTTTCCCAATATTTTAATTGGAGGAAATTTCTGTTCCTCCAGTACTGGATGTTGGACAAGCAGTCTGATAATTTAGAGACAGTGGAGTATCACAGAATCGCAGAATAATACAGTGCAGAAGAGGCCCTTTGGCCCATCGAGTCTGCACCGATGCATTAAAACACCTGACCTGTCTACCTAATCCCATTTGCCAGCACTTGGCCCATAGCCTTGAATGTTATGATGTACCAAGTGCTCATCCAGGTACTTTTTAAAGGATGTGAGGCAACCTGCATCTACCACCCTTCCAGGCAGGGCATTCCAGACCGTCACCACCCTCTGGGTAAAAAAGTTCTTCCTTAAGTCCCCCTTAAACCTCCCGCCCCTCACCTTAAACTTGTGATCCCTCGTAACTGACCTTTCAACTAAGGGGAACAGCTGCTTCCTATCCACCCTGTCCATGCCCCTCACAATCTTGTACACCTCGATCAGGTCACCCCTCAGTCTTCTCCGCTCCAGTGAAAACAACCCAAGCCTATCCAACCTCTCTTCATAGCTTAAATGTTCCATCCCAGGCAACACCTTGGTGAATCGCCTCTGCACCCTCTCCAATGCAATCACATCCTTCCTATAATGTGGTGACCAGTATTGCACACAGTACTCCAGCTGTGGCCTTACCAAAGTTCTGTACAACTCCAACATGACCTCCCTGCTTTTGTAATCTATGCCTCAATTGATAAAGGCAAGTGTCCCATATGCCTTTTTTACCACCCTATTAACCTGCCCTTCTGCCTTCAGAGATCTATGGACAAACACACCAAGGTCCCTTTGTTCCTTGGAACTTCCCAGTGTCAGGCCATTCATTGAATATTTCTGTGTCACATTACTCCTTCCAATGTGTATCACCTCACACTTTTCAGCATTAAATTCCAACTGCCACTTTTCTGCCCATTTGACCATCCCGTCTATATCTTTCTGTAACCTAAGACACTCCACCTCACTGTTAACCACTCGGCCAATCTTTGTGTCATCCGTGAACTTACTGATCCTACCCCCCACATAGTCATCTATGTCGTTTATATAAATGACAAACAATAGGGGCCCCAGCACAGATCCCTGTGGTACGCCACTGGACACTGGCTTCCAGGCACTAAAACAGCCGTCTGTCATCACTCTCTTGCCTCCTACAGCTAAGCCAATTTTGAATCCACCTTATCAAGTTACCTTGTGTCCCATGTGCATTTGCTTTCTTGATAAGTCTCCCATGTGGGACTTTGCTGAAATCCATGTAAACTACATCAACTGCACTACCCTCATCTACACACCTGGTCACATGCTCAAAAAATTCAATCGCATTTGTTAGGCATGACCTCCCTCTGACAAAGCCAATGTGACTATTCCTAATCAAATTTTGCCTCTCCAAGTGGACATAGATTCTCTCCTTCAGAATTTTCTCCAATAGTTTCCCTACCACTGACGTGAGACTCACTGGTCTGTAGTTCCCTGGCTTATCTCTACAACCTTTCTTAAATAGTGGGACCACATTAGCTGTTCTCCAGTCCTCTGGCACCTCCCCTGGGGCCAGAGAGCAATTAAAAATTAGGGTCAGAGCCCCTGCAATCTCCACCCTTGCCTCCCCCAGCATCCTGGGACACAAATTGTCCGGACCTGGAGATTTGTCCATTTTTAAGCCTTCCAAAATCTCCAATACCTTGTCACTCCCTATGATAATTTGCTCAAGAACCTCACAGTCTCTCTCTCTAAGTTCCATATCTACATCCTCATTCTCTTGGGTGAAGACAGATGTGAAGTATTCATTCAACACCCTACCAATGTCCTCTGGCTCCACCCACAAATTTCCCCCTTGGTCCCTAATGGGTCCTACTCTTTCCCTGGTGGTGTTGAGGTAAAAGGAAAAAGTCTTCCCATCTCGCCTCTTGTTCTATTGCCAATTCCCTTTAAATCTCTGTCCTCTGGCTACTGACCATCCTGCCACTGGAAACAGTTTCTCCTTATTTACTATATCAAAACCAGTCATGATTTTGAACACCTTTATCAAATCTCTGTTCTAAGGGGATCATCCCCAACTTCTCTACTCTCTCCACATAAATAAGGCCCTGCATCCTTGGTACTATTCAAGTAAATTTCCTCTGTATCCAGCTTAAGGCCTTCACGTCCTTCCTAAAGTGTTATACCAGATTTCCACAGAATACTCCACCTAGGGCCTAACCAGTGATTTAGAAAGGTTTTGCATAACTTTCTTGCTTTTGTAATCCATGCCTCTGTTTATAAAGCCAAGGATCCCATATGCTTTTTTAACAGCTTTCTCAACTTGTTCTTCCATCTTCGAAGAATTGCATATCTACACCTCCAGGTCTCTCTGTTGCTGCGCCCTCTTTAAAATTGTACCATTTAGTTTATATTGCCTCTCCTCATTCTTCCTATAAAATGTATCACTTCATACTTCCCTGCATTAAATTTCATCTGCTGTGTGTCTGCTCATTTCACGAGATAGGATTAATTGATGATCTCATAGTGAAGGTGCCCCTTGGTTGCAGCGATCATAATATAATTGAATTTTACATTCAGTCTGAGTGAAAGAAGAATGGGTTCAAGACTAGTATTTTAAACTTAAATAAGGGCAATTATGTATTGTACTTAGATTTTCAGAAGGCATTTGATAAGGTGCCACATCAAAGGTTATTGCGGAAAATAAAAGCTCATGGTGTAGGGGGTAATGTACTGGCATGGAAAGAAGATTGACTAGCTAACAGGAAGCAGAGAGTAGGCATAAATGGGTCATTTTCTGGTTAGCAAGATGTAACAAATGGTGTGCCGCAGGGATCCGTGCTGGGGCCTCAGCTTCTTACAATTTATATAAATGACTTGGATGAAGGGATTGAAGGTACGGTTGCTAAATTTGCTGATGACACAAAGATAGATAGGAAAGTAAGGTGTGAAGAGGACATAAGGAGGCTACAAACAGATATAGATAGGTTAAATGAGTGGGCAAATGGAGTATTATGTGGGAAAATGTGAAATTGTCCATTTCGGCAGGAAGAATAAAAAAGAAGCATATTATCTGAATGGTGAGAGATTGCAGAGCTCTGAGATGCAGAGGGATCTAGGTGTCCTAGTGCATGAATCGCAATAGGTTAGTATGCAGGTAACGCAAGTAATTCGGAAAGCTAATAGAATGTTATCGTTTATTGTGAGGGGAGTTGAATACAAGAGTAGGGAGGTTATGCTTCAGTTATACAGGGCATTGGTGAGACCAGATCTGGAGTATTGTCTACAGTGGTGGTTTCCTTATTAAAGGAAGGATGTAAATGTGTTAGAAGCAGTTCAGAGAAGGTTTACTAAACTAATACCTGAAATGGGCGGGTTGTCTTGCGAGGAAAGGTTGGACAGGTTAGGCTTGTATCCGCTGGAGTTTAGGAGAGTAAGGGGCGACTTGATTGAAACATATAAGATTCTGAGAGGTCTTGACAGGGTGGATGTGGAAAGGATGTTTCCCCTTATGGAAGAATCTAGAACTAGAGGTCACTGTTTAAAAGTAAGAGATCACCCATTTAAGACCGAGATGAGAATTTTTTTCTCTGAGGGTCGTGAATCTTTGGAACTCTCTTCCTCAAAAGGCAGTGGAAGCAGAGTCTTTAAATATTTTTAAGGCAGAGGTAGATAGATTCTTAATGAGCAAGGGGGTGGAAGGTTATCAGGGGTAGGCAGATATGCGAAGTCAAGGTTACAATCAGATCAGCCATGATCTTGCTGAATGGCGGAGCAGGCTCGAGGGGCTGAGTGGCCTCCTCGTGCTCCTAATTTGTATGTTCGTATGTTCACCTGTTATTGTGCTCCTGAAGTATGTTGCTATCCTCCTATATTTTAGAGTTTAGTGTCATCTCCAGACTTTGAAATGGTGCCCTGTAGACACAAATCCAGGTCAATATACATTTACAAGAGCAATGGATTTAATGCCAACCCCTGAGGGACGCTGCTCTTGTCTTAAAAGCAGCCATTCACTATTCCTCCCTATTTTCTGGCTTGTAGCCAGTTTTCTGATCTCCCTGCCACTGCCTTTTTAATCCCATGGGCTTCAATTTTGCGTACAGGTCTGTTAGGTGGTACTTTCTCAAATGACCTTTGAAATTCTATAGCCTTAATGAGATATTTTTAATTAAAGCTTGGGGTGGGGGGGGGGGGGGGTCTCTGTTTTTCTGCAAAAGTTGAAAGTACTGTATAATTAGGGAAATTACAAAGTTAAGGAACACGTTCCATGACACTTGTCATGGGGTATGGTTGAATAGTTATGTTAATGGCCTGGTAATCCAGAGGTTTGGACTGATAATTCAAAGACATGAGTTCAAATCTGCCACTGCAGCTGGGGAATTTAAATTTAATTAATTAAATAAATCTGAAATATAAAAGTTGCATCAGTAATGATGACCATGGGCTGGATTTTACGTTGGGCAGACGGAGCTGACCACTGACGTGAAAGTTGGTGGCAAACCCGCTTCCGCCCGGCCCGGGGATCCGTCCCGCATTTTAGGGGTCCCCGGGCTTTAATTGTTTCGAGGTGGGACTTCCACCCGTTTGAGGGAGGAAGTCCCACTTCGCTGAGCTGCTGGCCAATCATTGAGCTGGCAGCTCTTAGTCCCAGCAGCCCCACCAGTAGCGGTGGCCACTGCAGGGACTACATCCTAGCAAAGGACATGGAGCCAGGAGTGCAGATAAGTTAGGGTTGCCTCACCGGAGTGACCGGTCCCGGCGAGGCAAGGATGGTCATTTGGGGGGAAGGGGGGGCGTCTCGGGTCCTAGGGGTGGTTGGGGAAACGGGGGCAGCCCTCAATCGGGCACCCTCTGCCCGTTCATGCGCCCCCGCCCCGGTGCGCTGAGAGGCCACCAGGTTTCAGTGGGCGGCCTTTCACGCCTCCTTATGGGCTTTGATTGGCCTGGGGCAGGCGGCCCGTTTCTCACCCCCATCCGGCCCACGTAAAGTGAGGCGGGAGCGGGTCAGGAAGGCCTCCCGGAGCCTCCTGCTCAATCTTATGCTGCCACCATCCGGCTCGCTGGAGTGGCATAAAATTCCATCCATGAAACTACAGGATTGTCGTAAAAACACATCAGGTTCACTAATGTCCTTTAGGGAAGAAAACCTGCCATTCATTATCCAATCTGGCCTACATGTGAATCCAGACCCACAGTAACTGCCCTCTGAAATGGTCTAGCAAACCACTCAGTTGTACTCAAGAAGGTGGCTCACCACCACTTTCTCAGAACAGTTAGGGATGGGCAATAAATGCTGGCTTTGCCAGCGACGTCCACATCCTGGGAATGAATTAAATGACTATACTACGCATTATAATAAAAACAAGAAATGCTGGAAATACTCAGCAGGTCTGGCAGCATCTGTGGAGAGAGAAGCAGAGTTAACATTTCAGGTCAGTGACCTTTCTTCTGAACCTGAAACGTTAACTCTGCTTCTCTCTCCACAGATGCTGCCAGACCTGCTGAGTATTTCCAGCATTTCTTGTTTTTATTTCAGATTTCCAGCATCTGCAGTATTTTGCTTTTATACTATGCGTTATAACTGATTCAGAAAGACAAATTTAAGTGGTGTGCCAACTGTCGTTGAATAAATGTATTAAGGCCTTTACACATTGTTAACTTGGAAACATTGAAATATTTATATCATGTGGTTTGTATTACTAATTAAAGGTATCTAATTGATGTGGAAGAAGTGGACCCTGAGACAACAATTGAACGTATGTATCTTATTTATTCTAAAGGCTTTCATTTACTTATCAAAGATAGATCTTCAAGTGACTTTTTTTTCATCCTATTTAAATTGAAGTTTTCAATACCGCTCGAGGCCACAAAATGGATGGAGTCGTATATCTGACTGACCTTCGAAGTGGACCAATGAGAAGGTGATTATGTGGCTTTTAAAAAATTATTTGGTCTTATTCTAGAATTTTTAAAGCAGATTAGCCTGTGATTTAATTCAGTTATGCTCTTGGATAACTTGGCAAGTCTATCCAGTGAGTAGCTGAGCTGTACACACCAAGAAGGTTCCAGGTTCAATTCACAGTCACACAGCTCATGGTGGGGCCGTACATTTGGACTCGAGGGTCCTCTGGTAAAGAGGGAAAAATGAGCCAAGTTTCCCACTCCAGATTGCTATCCAGTAACTCCTACTGGAAGTGTGGATGATTGAGCTGGAGGTTAGAATCTGGTTGTTTAATAGCTCCTCCAGTCAAGTAGCCTTCCCAAACACTCTGTCAAGGCTTGTGTATGAATAAGGATCACTTGATAAGTTACCAAAGGTACTTGCTGGCCATGGAACTTATCCGAGCAAGGAGACAATAATTAATTGCTCAGTTGGACGAGGGCGGAAAAAAAAAATGCATTTTACTCAAAATCATTGCGGGCAAAATGATATTCTTGCATTCATATAGGATCTTTTACGTTTTTAAAAAAAAAAGTTGAGGCGCTTCACAAACAAGCATAAGGAACACGAATACCGAGCCAAGAAGAGAAGGATTAGGTAGGATGACTGAAACCTTGGTTGACGAGAGTTTGAAGGGGTTTTTAAATAAAGAGGTGGGGAGGTTTATGACTGTTCTAGCCTGTCGCACCCAGGCAGCTGAAGGCTACCGTGATAGAATGAAGGAAGGAGAGGATGTATGAATGATAGTCAGAAGAACAGTGTGTTCAGGGTAGGGTGTAGAGCTGGAGAAGATTGTAGTTATAGGGTGGGGCAAGACCATGGAGAGAATAATAAATGAAGTTAAGCATTTTGAAGTGAATACATTGGCAAGCAATATAGATCAGTAATAGAGGGTTCATGGGTTACAATTATAGAATGGTTGCAGCGCAGGAGGAGACCATTCGACCTGTCGTGTCCATGGCAGCTTAACTCGCCTTGTCCCACTCCCCTGCCTTTTCCCTGTAGCCCTGCAAATATTTTCAAATAATTAGCCAATTCTCTTCTTGAAGGCCTTGATTGAATCTGAATCTGCCTCCATGACACACTCGGGCAGTACATTCTAGATCCTAACCACTTGCTGCATAAAAAAGTTTTCCTCATGTCGCCATTGCTTCTTTCACCAATCACCTTCTATCAGTGTTTTTGGGTTCTCGATCCTTCCACCAATGGGAACAGTTTTTCCCTATCTGCTCTGTCCAGACCCCTTATGATTTTGAACACCTCTATCAAATCTCCTCTCAACCAGCTCTTGTCTAAGGAGAACAGCCCCAGCTTCTCCAGTCTATCCACGTAACTGAAGTTCCTCATTCCTGGAACCATTCTTGTGAATCTTTTCTGCACCCTCTCTAATGCCTTTATTTCTTTCCTGAAGTGTCGTGGCCAGAACTGGGCACAATGCTTCAGTTGAGGCTGAACCAGTGTTTTATACAGATTTATCATAACTTTCTTCCTTTTGTACTCTATGTTCCTATTTATAAAGCCTAGGATCCCATTTGCCTTTTTAACCATGATCTCAACATGCCCTGCCACCTTCAATGATTTGTACACATATACCCCCCAGGTCCCTCTGCTCCTGTACCCCTTTTGGAATTTAAGTTAGCAGGGCTTAGTGTTGGAATAATGCATGCAGCAGAGTTTTGGTCAAATCATAATTCATGGAGGGTGGGGAATGGGAGACCAACAAGTAGAGCACTGAAGTAGTCAGGACTGGAGGTGACTGAGATACATAGATTGCAGCAGCAAAGGGCTTGGGTGAGATGAAAGCAGGCAGTGGTGGAAGTAATTGTCTTTGTGAATTTCAGTGAAAATAGACAATGGGCCATAGGGTTAAAAGAGACAAGACGAGTGCCATAGTTTGACAGAGAATGTCAATGGAGGCACAGAGATCACTTGTGGGATTCAAGCCTGGACTGGTGAAAATAGGGGAGCTTGGTTGAGTGGGAATAGGAATCAGGGGGAGTTTGATGCTGAAGAAGGGAGATATGAAAGATGCCAATAGAAAGGACTAATGGATTTAAGGGACTAATGGAGGTGGGGGTGGGAGGGGGAGATATAAAGGAGTGGGAGTGAAGCACAGGTGCCAGAGGAAGAAAAGCAGAATGTGACCAGAAGGAATTGACAGGTAAATGAGGGAAAGAAATAGCTAATATGACATTGCTAAACCTGTTGTTTAGACTGAAGGGCTATACAGTGCTGAGGATGAAAATATTCTTGATGTTTAAGTTGAGTTTGGTTGGAATAGTGCAGAAGGTTAAAGGTAGAAGAGTTGGGTTGGAGTGGAAATGGAAAGGGGGATTAAAGTATTGAGCCTGTGGGGAGGGCAGTTTTTTCAAATGAAGATGGTCAATTAAGCAGGTCTGCGCTTGATCTAGTCGTAATAGAGAACGCTATACCATGAGTAATGATTACCATATACTGGGATGAAGCAAGTACTTGTAAACTGCTGCCTTGCTAGAAATGGTATTTGGAGCACCAGACCCTGATGTGGGAAGAAAAAAAATTGACAGATATACATGGGGAGGAGCAATTGCAAATGGTGGTGAAGGAAGAGTGAATGAGGATAGCACATAGGGAACAGTTCCTGGAGGGGAGAGAGATGATGTGCTGGGTGGTGAGATCATGTTGTAAATGTTGATAGGTAACGTGTCGGAAGTAGAGGCTTGCAGGATGCAAGGTCAGAACAAGAGGCACAAGGAAGAGTGATGCAGAATATGGAGTAGTGGAAGCCAAGGGCCTTTTAACTATAAACTAAGTGAACCATAACAGAGAGTTCAAATCCCATGATGGCAAATTGTGAAATTTTAATTCAATAAATCTGGTAATTTATGGCCTAGCACCAGGAAAAATGACATTTAAGGCTGCTGGGTTGTTGTAAAAATCTGACTAGTCACTAATGTCCTATAGGAAAAGGAACTTGTGACCCCTACCTGGTCTAGCATACACATGACTCCAATCCCACAATATGTGGTTGATTCTTAATGCTGTCTGAGTTAGCCTACCAAACTACTCAGTTGTAAACAATTGTTGCAGAAGTCAATCATAAGAGCAATATTGGATGTACTTACTGGCATTTCTTACCACCGAGGCTGGAGGAGTGCACTATCTTTCTCTAGTTCCAGTCCTCCACGGGTCACAACATATATTTAAATGTTTACCCAGTTACCGATATAGCCAATTATATACTCTATTTCAGAATAAAATCCACCAACCAAGTTTCTTTAATAAACATCAAAATTATTAATTTATTATGAAACAAGACTTATTCAGTAAAGATGCAAAGCATTAACGCACAGATTGAAATATGCAATTTCCCTTCTAAATTAGCCCCCCACATGCATGCGCGCGCACACACACAAACATCGGTTAAAGAAACAAAATAAAGAAGTTTTCTCTGCAAAGATCTCTTTACAAAAAGGACAACAACAAAAATTGGCCAAATACTTGTTAATTCTTGAAGGAAAAGGAGAAGATATGGAATTATCAGTGGTCCCTTTATTCTGCATCCCAAATACACGTAGACGGCTGTCACTGGGATCTTTTTGGAGCTGTTCTCTTCAGGCGACGTCAAGGATTAGTCTGGCAGGCTTTTCAGGAGAAATATGGCATCGGGAGTTTCAGCTATCACACTGGATTCTCAGGGTTTCTCAAAGAGATGGAAAAAGGATGGGCTGGTTGCTTCTTTCTTAACAGTATTATCCCCAACTGACTCGAAACAATATCCAAAACGAAACCGAACTCTTGGCGTGTCACTTCTCTGTAAACAACTCTCCCTAGTCACCAAGGCTCCTGCTGTTTATTTAGCTTAAGACATGTGACATCCAGTAGGGGTTGTTTTTAAACAAAATCTCAAGTCCTTCCAGTGACCTTTTTTTTAAAAAAAAACAAAGTCCAGCATCAATAGAATCTCTTCAGTTTTCCAAATAAATCCATTTCCACAATTTTTAAACGTGAGTCCTCAAAAAATATTTAAAAATGGAAGCACTTTGGTAACACAATGTTCCAAATATCGGATTAAGACTAGACTCGTGGTCCCAGCATAATTAATGCTGATAAGTACTTCCCACTAATGTCTGGGAGTTGGTATTCAAGCTGCCCTTTGACTAGTTGATCAAGGGCTTGATGTAATTGTACTCCGTCATATCTATCAGCCAGCATCCAGACTCTTCCATCACCATCCCTGAATGTTTCCTGCCCCACAGCAGGATGCACCCAACCAGAAGTGGGCATAACAGTGCACAGTCAGGTGGACATGTCCCTAGATGCCATTAGGTTTTTCATGGCTTTAGGTCAGCCAAGGCCATGGAAACAAGTTGATTACCACCTACTATTCCTTCCTTCAACTAAATACTCCTCCATGTTGAACATCACTTAGAGAAAACACTGAAGGAAGTAAAGGCACAAAATGTACCCTTGGTGGAGGACTTCATCAAGACATCCTGGTTCAATGGAGAGTGTAAAAGGGTGTGCTGGGAACAGCACTGGGGATAGAATGATGTGCAAACTAAATTAATCTACAGTACAAGACTGCTAAACACAAAAGCTAGCAGGATATATAGAGTTTGTTGGTCCCACAACCAACAGATCAGAGCAAACCTCCTGTAGTCTTACCACATCCAGCCAAGAGCTATGGTGGACAATCATGCAATTAATGGAGTGGAATGGTGCGAGAAACAGGCTCTATGTACATTAATCCTCAATTACAGTGGACTCAGCAGGTGAAGGTTTTTGATTTTTTTGATATGTTAACTGGTACATTAGGGATTCTGTTATCAAAAATGTTGCAAGGAATATTGAACCTTGAATCTGTGGTCCTACAAATTTTAAAATATTTACGTTTTTCTGCTTTTGCTGATTCATCACAACATGTAGCCTTTTCTAGCTGATAAGATAAGGAAGCATACACTGCAGTTTTTTGTGTGATTTCTCTCATTTGCGAATGCTGAGCAAGAGGCATAATTCTTTATTAATTTGATGAAACTAAATGGAAATGTGCTGCAGGATGCCAGCTTTGTCACTGCTGTCTATTGATATGTAGTAACTTGTACAATGTGACTTTTAGCATGATATATTACCACCCAAATGAAAACTTGTGGCACACATTCTCTTTTCTTCCTTTTTATCTGCTCAGGCCGTCTCACCAAGTTACAATCAGGTCTTTCAGAAAGTAATTATTTTGCCAGTTTTGTGATATACCATAGCATAAAATAACACTACTTATGTAGAAAGATAACAGTGAAACTAATCTTGTTTCCATGCAATTTAAACTTATCAGAATTGGCATTTTATATATGTGTATAAATTTGCTTTTCTTGGATTTTTTTTATTTGCAGTAATTTAGGAATTGATGTGTTCGATGCAGAGCCAGAACCAGAACCAGAACCAGAAATACTGGAGCCTTACCCCTCGTACTCTTATAAAGGACCACAGGGTCCTAGACCACTGCTTGATGATTTTCCAGAGTAAGGAACCAGATTTACTTTCTGTATGTGCTCTGGAACTGTAATAGATACATATGACATATTTCAACAAGCTGTTAGTATTTGGTTTCTAATTCAAATTTTTAAACCAGAGAAAGTGTGGAAATAGCTATATTTATAAGGCTTTTGGAAAAGTATTTCTGTACTAAACATCGGCTCCATAGCTATTCGTGACAGACATTTTGTAGGAGCACATGTACTTAACTGATCCCATTAAGAAGCCTCTCTTGAGGCAGTGTTATATATTTTGCCTGGGTGCCTTGTTTTTGGCATAAACCTGTACTGGATCAGTTTACCATAACCCAACCAGCATAAGTTTATGATATAAATCATGCAACCCACTCTGAGCCATAACAAGTGAATGTTTTATATTGAAGTACTTCCCCTCAACTTCCTTCATATTTTCCTTTTAAGCTCAAAACATGTTACATTTGAATCTTCATTCCAACATTTGTACAGGTGTTTTTTTCCGATACGTATTTGTAGCAATTAGTCTTATAAAATTATACTTGACGGACATCTTATTTTCCTTTAATATTTATCTATTTTCTGTGTAATGTAATAAGAAACCAAATAATACTACTTTTCTCTCTCCCTTATCTCTAAAATCAGGCCTGACTCAAGACATGGACCGTCATATGGAGCCCTGCCTCTTTCTGCTAGAGACTTCGATGCTCCCCCTTATAATAGGTGGCATGACAGGTAACTTACTTTCAGCAGACTCTAAGTGTTTGTTTAGGTAAACAATGAAGGAACAGAAATGGGCCACTTAGCCCCTCGAGCCTTTTCGGCCATTCAACGAGATCATGGCTGATCTCAAAATCCCAGAATTGTTACAGCACAGAAGGAGGCCATTCAGCCCATTGTGTCTGCACTGCCTCTGCAAGTGAGCAATTCACAGTGCCATTCCCCCGTCTTCTCCCCATAACTGTACATTCTTCCTTTTCAGTTAACTATCTAATTCCCTTTTGAATGCCTTGATTGATCTGGCAGTGTATTCCAGATCCTAACCACTCGCTGCGTGAAAAAGTTTTTTTGCGATTTAACTCCATATATGTGCTTTTGCCTCAGAACCCTAATGCCTTTGGTTAACAAAAGTCTATCAATCTAAGAACTAAAATTGACTGTAAACTTAATTTTACCCATAATACTTTAACCTTTAGATTGCAGACTGGTTCATGGAAATCACAATCTCTCCAGTTCAGCTATTTTTGTAATTTTTTTTAACACTCTCAAAAACATATAACTACAGAAACAAAGCTACACAAACTTGTTATATTTATTAACCAGTAAAGAATTACTTTGGTGTTTTTATTAAAATTATATTTGAGGAGTTTAATTCTATTATCATGTCTTCCATTTTCTCTACCATATTTTTAACTTTAACTTTTCTTTTACCTACCTAATGTATAAGAATTTTCTATGCTTCATTTCCAAATAATTAACCTTTAAATGCTTTACTTGTTATTGCTTCTTTCTGGCTTCTATAGTCTATAGTCTACATCCTTGAAGCCTACATGTCTGGCCTTGTGTGACTGGAGTTAGTACTATTAAATCATATTTTACTGTTCTTGCTGTTACTTGTGTCTTGTTGCAAACCAGCACCCAATATGATGACACAAACATTTTATGCAGTAAAGATGGACACAAATTTCTTTAATGGATATATCCTTGGTTTTCTGTGCGTAATGGCAACATTTTATTTGTATGAAGTTAAATTACCTTAAAAGAATGAGGGAAACCATATATATAATGGGTATTGTACCTCTTTGAGCATTCTGCACATTACCAAATAGGTGCTAATATTAAACTTTTTTAAAAGTAGTTTTGTCCATAAAATGTAATAGACATATTGATTGCTTTCTTCCACCACACCAAACAGAAATTGTTTAATTTAGTGGAGTCTTCCTTTCATTATTCAGTTTACCCACAATTTGAAGTTCTACAACAACTCCATACTAGAGTAGTTGCAAAAGTACACTCCCATTGTGCAAGACCTTAAAATACACAATATTAAAATTTATATCCTTTGTACTTCAGTTTGTATTCAGAGTTGCATAGTATTTATAGTACAAAAACAGACCATTTGGTCCATGCTGGTGTTTATGCTCTACATGAGCCTCCACCCACCCTTCAACATATCCCTCTATTCCTTTCTCCCTCATGTATTTATGCAGCTTCTCATTAGATGCTTCTATGCTAGTTGCCTCGACTACACTTTCTGTTACTTTTTCAAAGAAGTTGAGTGATGAATTGATGGTGTAATCAATAACTCATTAACTTTTCAGCAGCAAAACTTTTAAGTTATGAATCAATAAAAATTACTTTTCAGAATACATAGCAACGGCATGGGCTTACTTTTTGCCAACTTCGAGCATTTGTTTACTCATTCATGGGATATGGGCATTGTTGGCAGGGCCAGCATTTATTGCCCATCACTAATTGCCCTTGATGTTCACCTTGGTGGTGAACAGTTGTCTTGAGCTTTTGCAGTCCTTGTGGTGAAGGTACTGCCACAAGCTGTTAGGCAGGGAGCTTGCTGTGTGCAAATTGGCTGCCATGTTTCCGACATTACAACAGTGAATACACTTCAAAAGTACTTATTGAGGTCCTGTGATGGTGAAAGGCACTATATAAATGTAAGTCTTTCTTTCATCTCCACAAGGATTGTGTGATAGCCATTCCTGTCAATACTATTATGGATAGATGCATCTGCAACAGGTAGGTTGGTGAGAATGAGGTCAAGTAGGTTTTCCCCCATGTTGGCTCGTTTACCACCTGCCACAGGCCCAGTCTGTGTCGTTCAGGGCTCAGTCAGTTGTGGTGCTACCCAGCTACTTTTTGCAATGGAGCTCTTCCATCCAGAGTACATTCTGTGCCCTTCCTACCCTCCGTGCTTCTTCCATGTATTATTCAATATGGAGTACTGATTCATCAAAGGAGGGAGGGCAGTAGGTGGTAATCAGCAGAAGGTTTCCTTGCCCATGTTTCACCTGATGACATTTCATGAGAGGGTCCAGAGTAAATATTAAGTACTCCCAGAGCCACTCCCTCCTGACTATATACCACTGTGCCGTCACCCCTAGTGAGTCTGTTCTGGCAGTGGGAAAGGACATGTACACAGATGCGAGTTCCACAGTGGTTGTCTTCTGCTTGCAATGACCTTGTACTGCATGTATTAGTACCATATTGTATGCCGTTGTGTTTTTAACTTATGTTTGCCATTATTCTCCCAACCTCTTATGTGGGCAGGTGGAAGAATGGTCCATTTTTCTGACCGTCTATTTTTTTGCAACTAATTTCTCTAGGTCTCTCTCCTGTTCTGTAACATTTAGCGGGTACTCCTGCATTCCATACATATATCTGGAGTCATCCAGACCCAAGTGCATCGCATTGCACCTATCCACATTGAAGGACATCTGTCACGCATGGGCCTATTCCCCTAATTTGACTAAATTGGTCTATAACCTGTTGCTTGACCTAAATTCCTAACTTCTGCATAATTATGTCATCTACAAACTAATGAATGTCTCATCCAAATCTATATGAAGATGAAGTACAGCAGCAGTCACAATGCTGATCCTTCATTTATGAGTTCTATGTGGATCTACTCCCTGGAAGCTCTGTTTGAGGTTGCTACCTATTCCTTTTCCAGCATAATATGTAACTGCCAAACACAGGTGATACAATTTTTCCTGATAACTATCTATGTGCCACGTTATTGAAATCTTTCTGGAAATTGTAGTATACAATATCTACCAAGCTTCCATGATCCACTGATTTGGTCATTCTTTCAAAGGCTGTTGAGGTAGGATCTCCATATCCTAAAGCCTTGCTTGGATTCTCTAATTTCTCTAACTTCACAAAATCAAGAGCTTAATTTTTTAAATTAATCAGACATTCATTTTTTTCAGGGGCAAATAGTCTCTTGACTACAAGCTATTGAGAATTTTCCCAGGTGGATTATGCAGAATTATGTTTTCTAGTGTTCTCAGTTCCTTTAGGCAAAGAAACATTTAATTACATGGATTAATTAAGTATATTATGAAGGAAAAGGTTGCTTGCAGTTGTAGCTGTTAAGATGGATACTCTCATGGTCCATTTTATCACTTACTATCAATCTATATAAAAGAAAGTGTTTTTTTTTATATGTAACTGTTACTAAAAGCGTTTCTTTAAAAAAAAATTATTTTGTTTAGGCCTCGACCACTTCCTCCTCCACTTCCTCCTCCACCACCTTCACTTCTCTATGGTGAACACAGACCACTTTCCCGTTTTGATGACTATGCTCCAGAGGAATATAATGGACGTTCAAGGTAATTAACCATTGGTAAATGAGTGGAGCTGAACACTGTTCAAAAGTTTATAAAAGTGAATTGTTGCCATGGGGTCAGGAGTTCAATCCTGAACTCTCAGTCCATCAAAGTATCGTCATGTGAAGTCAGAGAGAAAGTCAAACCTGTCTTTTCTGAGCTGTTCTAGACTGACTTGTTTTGATAGTAGATGCCTGTGTATTGGTCATGCTCCCAGTCTATTGCCACCAATTAACTTGTGACTGAGGGAGATAGAGGGATTTGGGAAAATGAAGGGATGTACATTAATAAATAAGTTAGGTATTTTTATTTATGATATTAGCCTGATGTCAGCATCTAGATAATCAAAATGGATACTGGATACAGGAAAACTATTATCGCATTTATGTTTGACTGAGACCTTTATCTTTTTTTTTAAAATCTAGGTTTAACCATTTCAATGAGCATAGAGCAATACGTAGTTTGGAAGAAAATTCACGTCTGCATAGCAGATTTGCACCTTATTCTACCAGACTACCAGCACCTCAAGATCGCTTCAGGGATGATTTTGAAAGAAAACCTTATTCTATTTCAAGCAGAAGAGAATTAGAACCACAGAGCTCTGCCCCATACACCATTTTTACGCGTGATTATAATCATGGCCAGCCACCAGAGCGTGGTCCCAGTCTGAGTAAACTCGGGGGTACTTGTTATGATTTTGATGGCTTTCGTGAATATGAGTGGAACTAAATCACTAACTTTAATGTATATTAATTTTTTTTATTTTGGGGGTGGTAAGCGCTTGTATTTTTCATAGAAGTTTGCTTTTTCCAAAAATTTAATATTGAAGGACCACAAACCCTTTCCTCACTTAATGCCTTTTACGATTTCTGTTAACTTAGAACCGTGTAGTTGTAAAGAAAACTGTTAGTTATGGCAATACAAAGTATGATGAAAGCAGAAACATTTGTTCAGAATTTTTTTATATAAATCGGTATGAATATATGCTTATTGTCTTGGTTCCAGGTTTTTTGAAGGTGAATTTCTGAGCACAACAGATTGTAGATAACTTTTTTAAAATAAAATTAGACTTTAAATGTATCCTAAAATTGTGAATTGCACGTGTTGCCTCAAATTTAATTTACCACCACAAATGTTCAAATTTACTTAAGTTCTGCACGTGTTCAGAAAGGCAAAATACATCACGGAAGTACACTTCTTTAATCTCATTCATTTCTTGCTACAAATAAGCTAACTTCCATGATGCATCATACCAGCTGAGACATACAATTCAATGAGGTAGTCCTGTTTGTACCTGCTGAACTCAGAGGCATATTCAGTCAAGTGGTACTAAAAAATAAATGTTTTTTTGCTTTAAAATAAAACGTCTGTTGAGGTGGTTCCTTTTCAATGGGTTTTATTACTCCTTGTAAAGAAGGTTTTTAAAAAGATTTTAGTTTGCAGTTATTTCGCAACATGCCGTTTTAAATTATACATGGCATACACCTGACATGCAGTTATGGATGGCATGTGGCTTCCTAGTAGTTTGCAGATTGCTTGACCCTTTTTCACACATCCACGTTAGTTTATGTGCTTATGTGGAAATTTGTTGCTGGTGGAGGGTTCTTCAAAAGAAAAAAAATCCAGAAGAGCCAAGAGACAAAGCAAAGATATCAACAAGACTGAAAACAGCGGACCAAAGACCAAGTATGTCGAGAATCCCTCATTCATGCCTTTGTTACTTCCAGACTTGACTATTCCAATGCCCTCCGTATTTTGAGATCATCTAAAATTCTGCTGCCTGTGTCCATGGTCACACCAAGTCCTGTGGTCACTGACCTACATTGGCTCCCAGTCAAGCAATGCCTCAATTTTAAAATTCTCATGCTTGTTTCCAAATTCCTCTGTGGCCTTGTCCCTCCATATCTCTGTAATCTCCTCCAGCCCCACAACATGGGAACATAACAGGAGTAGGCCATTCAGCCTGTTGAGCCTGCTCTGCCATTCAATTAGATCATGGCTGATCATCTACCTCAACGCCACTTTCCCGCACTATCTCCACATCCCTTGATGGCATTTGTCTCCAGAAATCTATTGATTTCTCTCTTCACCATGCTCAGTGATTGAGCTTCCACAGCCTACCTCTTTACCCAAACTTTTGTCATCTGACCTAATACGAACATACGAAATAGGAGCAGGAGCAGGCCACTCGACTCCTCGAGCCTGCTCCGCCATTCAATAAGTTCATGGCTGAACTGATCCACATTTCCACCTACCCCCAAAACCTTCCACCCCCTTGCCTATCAAGAATCTATCTACCTCTGCCTTAAGAATATTCATAGACTCTGCTTCCACCACCTTTTAAGGAAGAGCACTCCAAAGATTCACAACCCTCTGAGAAAAGATTTCTCCTCATCTCTGTCTTAAATGGGCGACCCCTTATTTTTAAACAGTGACCCCTAGTTCTAGATTCTCCCACAAGGGGGAAACATCCTTTCCACATCCACCCTGTCAATACCCCTCAGGATCTTATATGTTTCAATCAAGTTACCTCTTACTCTTCTAAATTCCAGCGGATACAAGCCTAGCCTGTCCAATCTTTCCTTGTAAGACAGCCCACCCATTCCAGGTATTAGTCTAGTAAATCTGTGTACTGCCTCCAACACATTTACATCCTTAAATATGGAGACCAGTACTGTAAACAGTACTCCAGATGTGGTCTCACCAATGCCCTGTATAGCTGAAGCATAACCTCCCTACTTTTGTATTCAATTCCCCTTGTGATAAACGATAACATTCTGTTAGCTTTCCTAATTACGTGCTGTACCTGCACACTAACCTTTTGCGATTCATGCACTAGGACACCCAGATCCCTCTGCATGTCAGCTCTGCAATCTCACAATTTAGATAATATGCTTTTTTTATTCTTCCTGCCAAAGTGGACAATTTCACACTTTCCCACATTATACTCCATTTGCCAGCCACCTCACAATCTTCGAAACTCTAGAGCATACAGGCCCAGTTTCCTCAATCTCTCCTCATAAGACAATCCCACCATTCCAGGGATTAGTTTGGTGAACCTTCTTTGCACTCCCTCTATGGCAACTATATCCATCTCTAGATAAGGAGACCAAAACTGTACACAATACTCTAGGTGTGGTCTCACCAAGGCTCTATACAATTGCAGCAAGACATCTTTACTTCTGTACTCAAATCCCCTTGTGATGAAGGCCAACACACCTTCCTAATTGCTTGCTGCACCTGCATGCTAGCTTTTAGTGACTCATGAACAAGGACACCCAGGTCCCTTTATACACCAACACTTCCCAACCTCTTATTTAAGAAATGTTCTGTCTTTGTTTTTTCTGCCAAAGTGGATAACTTCATACATTCACATTATATTCCATCTGCCATGTTCCTTGTCCATTCACTTAGCCTGTCCAAATCCTCTTGAAGCCCCTGTGCATCTTCCTCACAACTTACATTCCCACTAGTTTTGTGTCATCAGCAAATTTGGAAATATTACAATTGGCCCCCACATCCAAATCATTTATATAGATTGTGAACAGCAGTGGCCCCAGCACAGATCCTTGTGGTACCCCACTAGTAACAGCCTGCCAGCCTGAGAATGATCCATTTATTCCTACTATGTTTTCTGTCTGTTAACCAATTCTCAATCCATACTGGTATATTACCCCCAATCCCATGCGCTCTTATTTACTAACCTGTGTTGGACCTAATCAAAAGCCTTTTGAAAATCCAAATACACCACATCCACTGGTTCTCCTTTTTCTATGCTACAAGTAACATCCTCAAAAAATTCCAACAGGTTTGTCAAACATGATTTCTCTTTCATAAATCCATTGACTGCCCAATTTTGCCATTATTTTCTAAGTGTCTAGTTATTACATCCTTTATAACAGATTCGAACATTTTCCCTACCACTGACATCAAACTAACAGGTCTGTAGTTCTCCATTCTCCCTCTCCCTCACTTCTTAAACAGTGGGGTTACATTTGCTACTTTACAGTCTGCAGGATCCTTTCCAGTAAAGGCCTGCTCGGGTCTGCAAATAAGACGCAACCCGAGCCCGACCTGGCCCGAGTCCTTACAATTTTTTCCTGCACCCGACCCGACCATCAGCTAACTTACCTTCTGTTTTTCACTTTGTTCCTTACCTACACAAGCTTAAAATAACTAGCAAAACCACCTTTAAAGTCCAAAAAGTATATTAACATTGGAGCCACTTACCTGTGATAGAGCGTGTCCAATCCAGCCCGACCCGAGCCCAAATGCCGAACCCGGAAGTGTGACCTGACCCAAAACCGAACCCGACATGTCGTCGGGCCCCGTCGGATTCGGGTCGGGTAGCCAGCCTTTACTTTCCAGAAACTAGGATTTTAAAAGATACCCACCAATGCATCCACTATATAGCCACCTCCTTCAACACTCTGGGATGTGGCTCATCTAGTCCAGGGGATTTATCAACCTTCAATCTAGTTAACTTTTCAAGTACTACCTCTTTACTAATACGAATTTCTTTCAGTTCCTCAATTTCACAAGTCCCTTGGTTGCCTAGTATTTCTGGGAGACTTTCTGTATCATCTTCCGTGAAGACAGACAAAATAATTGTTTAGTTTCTCTGCTATTTCCCTGTTTTCCACCATAAACTTTCCTGTCTGCTGTAATGGGCCCATATTTCCTGTTCGCTGTAATGGGCCCATATTTCCTGTTCACATACCTAAAGTAGCTTTTACAGACTGCCTTTATGTTTCTCGCCAGCTTGCATTCATATTCTCTTTTTCTTTTCTTTATCAGTTTCTTGGTCATCTTTTGCTGGGTTCTAAATTGCTCCCAATCCTCATGCTTACCACTTTTTTTGACATCCTTATAAAGCCACTTGCTTTAATCTAATGCAATCTTTAACTTCTTTTGTTGGCCACGGTTGATTCACCTTTCCCATTGGATGTGCCTTACAGGAATATGTATCTGTTGTAGGCCATGTAGTACTTCTTTAAATACTAGCCATTGCCTGTCTACCATCAAATCTTTTAGTGTATTTTCCCAATCCACCATAGCCAAATTGCCCCTCATACCTTCATAGTTTCCCTTGTTCAGATTTAAGACCCTAGTTTCAGAATGAACGATATCACTTTCAAACTTATTGTGAAATTCTATCATATTATGATCATTATTTCCCAAAGGCTTCTTTACAGCAAGTTTATTAATTAGCCCTTTCTCATTACATAATACTGTTATGACAGACCGCTCAAGTCAAAGCCCCCAATCAAAATATTTGATTCTGATTGTGGTGGGAGAAATGCACTGATAATTCAATCCCGTCACTCCACAGATCGCCTAACATATCATTTAAAACTTTCCAAATTAAAGAAAGACCCAGTCAAATTGTACCATCTATGAAACCCTCGAATGAGGCTAACCAAACCAGGTGTCTTTAAATCAACAAATTAACTCTTTAATTAGAAGAACTATATTCTTAAACACTATGAAGATATAAACAACATTTAAAATTGAAAAAATTAGAGTCCTTGCAAATTTACAGTCCAATGTTGCTTCAAGTCCTCACAGAATGTTGCTTCATGTCCTCACAGTCATCCGATGCAGGAAAAAGCTTCTTCCATAGTAGAACAGCCTGTAGTATAGCTTCAGCAGCACTGATGGCATAGAAACTTATTTGGACTGCAATACTACTATCTTTCCATTGTTGCACCCTTTTTAATAGAATCTGGCAGAAGGTCTGATCCAAGCTGCACTCTTCAATTGAGTAAAATTATCACCATGTCTCCTGACTACATAATGTCAAACCAAAGTTTGTGTATTTGCTGTAACATCTAAAAAGACAGGTAGACTTAGCCGTTGTCGACAAGGAAAACGCACAGGTATTTGCTTTTGGCACAACGTGGATGTGTTAGGGACATTTGTAGGCCTAGCCAGCTTTCCTTCTCCAGCAAATTTCAACAATTAATGACTTGCAAACACTTTCAATGGAATCAAGCTGACTTCAGAGTTTTTGAGGGATAAAAGATTGTCACAGTCTAACTTCCCTTTCTTCAATTTAAATTACCAGAGATCTCTGTTTTGGTTTGACTTTTTTTAGAATTTTGAGAGATAATAATTAAACAGACTAAAATCCTCTTCCTTCAGTTTAAATGGTTGAGAGCTCTTTTTCCAGGTGCTGTCATCACAGCTGTGTCCTCTGTCTGTGTGTTCTGTTAGAACAAACTGTCTTCAACTAAAAGCCAGTTCAAAATTTAATTGTAACATATGTATCGTTTGCTACTCACTCCAGTGGCTGTATTTATGGTAACGAGAATGCACCCTTTGAATCGTAGTCTCCAAATGGCTCTTTCTAACGGCAACCGAAAATGCACCTTTCTATAATGCCTGAGGCTTGCCGGTTCTTAAAGCAATACTGATCCTCTGCAAACCTTAAAGGCAAACCGCATATTAGGGAAAAAAACTACAGAACCATGACACCTCCACCCCTAGCCGAATGAAACGCCATTCCTGAAATGCATTTCATTACAATGGATTTAAAAAAACAAATTGAAACAATGCAATTTTTTTTCATGCATTTACAGATATACACATTTGTGAAAAAAAATGTTTAGACTACAGCAACAAGTTCCACCAGAACATTTCATCTTTAAATTTTCAAAAGCTTGTTCCAATTAACCCATTTTAGAACATAGAACAGTACAGCACAGTACAGGCCCTTCGGCCCACGATGTTGTGCCGAACCTTTAACCTACTCTAAGATCAAACTAACGACCTACCCTTCATTCTACTATCATCCATGTACCTATCCAAGAGTCGCTTAAATGCCCCTAATGTATCTGCTTCTATTACCACCGCTGGCAGCGCATTCCACGCACCCACCACTCTCTGTGTAAAGAACCTACCTCTGACATCTCCCCGAAACCTTCCTCCAATCACCTTAAAATTATGCCCCCTGGTGATAGCCCTTTCCACCCTGGGAAAAAGTCTTTGGCTATCCATTCTATCTATGCCTCTCATCATCTTGTACCCCTCTATCAAATCACCTCTCATCCTTCTTCGCTCCAATGAGAAAAGCCCTAGCTCCCTCAATCTTTCTTCGTAGGACATGCCCTCCAGTGCAGGCAGCATCCTGGTAAATCTCCTCTGCACCCTCTCTAAAGCTTCCACATCCTTCCTATAATGAGGCGACCAGAACTGAACACAATATTCCAAGTGTGGTCGAACCAGGGCCTTACAGAGCTGCAGCATAACCTCGCGGCTCTTAAACTCAATCCCCCTGTTAATGAAAGCCAACACACCATACGCCTTCTTAACAACCCTATCAACTTGGGTGGCAACTTTGAGCGATCTATGGACATGGACCCCAAGATCCCTCTGTTCCTCCACACTACCAAGAATCCTGTCTTTAAGCCTGTATTCCGCATTCAAATTCGACTTCACACTTTTCCAGGTTGAACTCCATCTGCCACTTCTCAGCCCAGCTCTGCATCCTGTCAATGTCCCGTTGCAACCTACAACACCCTTCCACACTATCCACAACTCCAGCAACCTTCGTGTCATCGGCAAACTTGCTTGTAAATTTTAAATTTACAAGCATCGTCTTCCAATTGTTTTGTGTTTTCCTTCGAAGTGTCCTTATTGTCCATCACCTCAGCCAGGTGAGCTGCACAGCTAGGAGCACTGACCACTACTGGGTTCAGTATTCTCTGAGAGGTTTCTCGAGTACCCTTTAACCTATGTGGCATCACTTGACACTGGAAAACCCTGTCCAGTGTAACAGAAGTGATCTTTACTTACCCTGGGGTGTCAAAGGAATTTGACAGTATCCCTCCCACTCTTTAATACACATTGTGTTGCCCACTCTGGCCTTACAGTCCTTTAAATGAGAATTTGGGTAGGAGTCTGCCTTCTTTACCACAGTGACTATGCAAGTTTGAGCCGTCCCACCGGGTTTAGTCATCAGGACCATCTGCGAATTCCAGCTGTCCTGACTAGATTCATCTAAGCTGCCCTTCAGCATACATTGCACCTCTGCTTCAACTTGGGCCTGTCTGTCCGGACCTAAGCAACAAGGATGTTGTTTTAAAGGAATGGCTCCCCCTGTATCCTCATCATGTGTGGCTAAACTTGTACATCCTGGCTTATCCCAACAAACTTTTGAAACATTGTGAAAACCTTGGTTAGGACTTCATGCTGTTCTGCCTCTAAGTGTAAAAGCCTATTGTTTAATTTTCCTAGCCATTCTGCATTCGCTGATTGGATAGTTGGAGGTTCAATCTGAGAATTTCCTCGGCCTACTTCTGCCTCATCCTCACTATCTTTTTCTTTCTCCACAGTTCCGATTACCTGACATACCTGTACTGGCTTATCCTCCTCCCTGCTGTAATATGGTTTGAGCAAATTAACGTGACACAACTGGTTCTTCATCCGGTGATCAGGGGTGTCAATCAAGTAATTTACCTTACCCACTCTTTTGATCACTCTATGTGGGCCACTGAACCGTGCTTTCACTGGTTCTCCCTGTGACGATAACAACACTAATACCTCATGCCCTGGTTTTATGGTAGATTGTGGTTTTCTCACCGTTTGACAGGTGTGGCATGTCCTACAAAATTGTCTCACATCCTTTGTAAGACCTGGCCAGTAATAATGTTTGCATATATGTGATTTAGTCTTCCGAATTCCCCATGTCCTGAAAAAGGAATGTCATGGGCTGGCCTTAATAATCCTTGGTGATATTTAGGTGGTACCACTATTTGTTCAACAACTGTCCAGTCTTCGTCGGCAGGTCTATGAGGCGGTCTCCATTTCCTCCTCAAAACCCCGTTTGCCATATAATAGCCTTCCAGAACTCCTTTCACCTCAGCTTCTGACAGAGCCGTCTGTGCTATTTGGTAGATCTCTGGGTCAGCTTGCTGTGCTGCAATGATAGACGATCTGTTAAACATCTCATTTGGATTATCAAAATCCCCAAATAAGGTTTCAGATGCCTGATTATCTATTTGTGGTGCCCCTTTTACCTCCGACAATGGATCCTGTTTAGCCATTGCTCGGGTAACTACACAAGCAGGAAATATTCTCAGAACTTGTTCCTGTAATTGCTCCGTTTCCTTAATTTCACATCGTTCCTCTGCAACTATAGGAGAAACTGATATTTTTGACCCTGCCAAATCATTTCCTAGGAGTAGATCAATTCCCTTTACTGGTAAACTGTGGACAACACCTACAGTTACTACCCCAGTTACTAAGTCACTCTCTCAGCATACTTTATACAAAGTTACGGGTATACGCACCCCACCAATTCCATTAACCTAAACATAAGCATTCAAGGTGCGCTCTGGTGGAAATCTCATATCTTTCCCCAGCAAGAGTGTTTGGGTCGCTCCTGTATCCCTGAGTATAATAGTATCCTGCCTCACTTACAGGATACGGAGAGACTCTCCCCTTTAACAAAAAATCATTATAACTCTCAGGTATTTTATTCTTAACCTCTACACTCCTCTTAGTCTTAGTATCTGGTTTCACATTCACAGCTGTTGTTAAAGCTATAGCCTGGTCTCCTACACTCTCAGTCAGAGTCTTTTCCTCTGCACTAACTTTGCGTACCCCAACAAGTCCTATGGGTTTACCTCGCAATTTCCAGCACTCTGAACGAAGATGACCCGTTTTGTTGCAATAATAACACTTTGGCTTGCAAACCTCACTTCTACCCTCAGCACCTTCCTTTCTGACCTGAGGAGGTGATCCTGGGGCATTCCCAGCTGTTCCTTCTTGTCCCCGGCTACTTGCCTTCCTTTCACACTCCCACTTTCTATCCTTCTCGGGTTTATGGGGGTGACGGACAAAATAGGTTGGCTTATTCACAAGCTCAAAATCATCAACAATCTCTGCTGCTTGCCCAGCTTTCAAAACTTTCAGGTTATCTGTATGAGTTCTCACTACTGAAGGAATGGAGTTTTTAAGCTCTTCTAAGAGAAGCAATTCTCGAAGGTTCTCATATGTGGTTTCTATCTTTAATGCCCATATCCAACAGTCAAAATTCATTTGCTTCACCCTCTCAAATTCTAAATATATCTGCCCAGTCAATCTCCATAAGTTCCTAAACTTCTGATGGTAAGCTTCAGGGACTAACTCATACTCAGCGAGAATAGCCTTTTTTTGCCATCTCATAATCTACAGAAGCCTCTTCAGAAAGCATGGCATAAGCTTCATGAGCTTTGCCTACCAGCCTGCCCTGCATGAGCAATGTCCAGCTTTCTTTCGGCCATTTCATCTGTTTGGCTATTTTTTCAAAAGATATGAAAATGCCTCTATGTCCCTTTCCTCAAACTTAGGAAGAGCCTGTACACATTTAAGCAACTTCTCATTGGGTCCTGATCTAAATTCAGATTCTTCCTGACCCAAATTTTCCCTGGATTCAAGACTACCCTTTTGTCTTAGTTCCAGCTCTTTTAACTTAAATTCCCTCTCTTCTCTTTCAATTTCTCTCTGAAATGCTCCTCTTTCTCTCTTTTTTCTTTTTCCAATTCAAGTTTTCTTAATTCTTTTTCTGCCTCAAGTTTTTTTGTTTCTTTTTTCTGCTGAAGCTCCAGTTTTTGCATTTCTAACTGAATCCTAGCCAATTCCACTGCATCAGTCTCGGACCTATTACCTTCATGTCTCTCATATTCCATTTCTTGTTCCTCGTATTGCCCTTCATTTGTATTATTATCATCATCAACGTCATCTTCTTCTACTAATTCCAGATGTTCGGCTATTATTTCAATAATCTCTGCTTTTTTGGCACCTGATTTCAATTCCAACCCCAATTTCGCTGCCAATTCTTTTAATTTGTTCTTAGTTAAAGTTATCAAGTCACTCAGGGAAACATTCGGCTTTCCCAAAAACTCTGCTACAACCACTAATGCCATAACAATGGTATAGACTGTACCTTGTTATACAAGAGACCTGGTTCTTTTAATTTCCTTGCAATTGGTGTCAGATTTAGATCCCAACAATCAAGTTTCCAATTGATAAGATCCCAGACTTGACAGCAATTAATCTGATGCCAGACGCAAGACCCCAATATAAATATGTTATCCCAGAGACGAGTAATTAGTATGATTCCAAATGTGAGCCTTCCAGATTAGTCTGATTCTGATCCCAGACGCGAGCCACTGAATTAAATATGATCCAACTGCAAGCGAGCCCCCAATTAACATATGATTCAAATCCAGAAACCCAATTAATATGTGATTCAAATCTTGAGTGAGTCCCCAATTAATATGATTCAAATCCCGGAAGTGCCCCCAATAAATATGTTACAACCGACCACTTCAGTCAAAGCCCCCAATAAAAATATATGATTCTGATTGTGGTGGGATAAACACACTAATAATTCAATCCCGTTGCTCCACAGATCACCTAATATATCATTTAAAACTTTCCAAGTTAAAGAAAGAACCAGTCAAATTGTACCATCTATTAACCCCCCCAAATGAGGCTAACCAAACCAGGTGTCTTTAAATCAACAAATTAACTCTTTAATTAGAAGAACTAAATTCTTAAACACTATGAAGATATAAACAACATTTAAAATAGAAAAAATTAGAGTCCTTGCAAATTTACAGTCCAATGTTGCTTGAAGTCCTCACAGAATGTTGCTTCAAGTCCTCATAGAATGCTGCTTGAAGGCCTCAGTCGTCCGATGTGGGAAAAAGGTTCTTCTACAGTAGAACAGTTTGTGGTCTAGCTTCAGCAGTAGGTGATGCTTTTCTTCCCCAGCAAATTTCAACAATTAACGACTTGCAAACACTTTCAATGGAATCAAGCTGACTTCAGAGTTTTTGAGGGATAAAAGATTGTCACAGTCTAACTTCCCTTTCTTCAATTTAAATTACCAGAGATCTCTGTTTTGGTTTGACTTTTTTTAGAATTTTGAGAGATAATAATTAAACAGACTAAAATCCTCTTCCTTCAGTTTCAATGGTTGAGAGCTCTTTTTCCAGGTGCTGTCATCACAGCTGTGTCCTCTGTCTGTGTGTTCTGTTAGAACAAACTGTCTTCAACTAAAAGCCAGTTCAAAATTTAATTGTAACATATGTATCGTTTGCTACTCACTCCCAGTGTTTGTATCTATGGTAACAAGAATGCACCCTTTGAATCGCAGTCTCCAAATGGCTCTATCGGCAACCGAAAATGCACATTTCTCTAACTCCTGAGGCTTGCTGGTTCTTAAAGCAATACTGATCCTCTGCAAACCTTGAAGGCAAACTGCATATTTGAAAATTAAACTACAGGACCATGACAATACGAAATCTAAAATAGCCCAATCCCTAGTTGGTTCTTCAACGTACTGCTCCAGAAACCCATCTCATACACACTCTAGGAATTCATCCTCCACAGGATTAGTGCTGATTAGGTATATCTCGTCTATATGTAAATTTAAGTCACCCATTATTACTGTATTACCCACATTATATGCATCTCTAATTTCATGATTTATACTGTGCTTAACATTACCACTACCATTTGGTGGCCTATAAACAACTCCCACCAATGTTTGCTGCCCCTTGCTGTTTCTTAGCTTCACCCAAACTGATTCCACATCTTGATCCTTCGATCTAAGATCCTCTCTTACTATTATACTGATCTCATCCCTTATTAAGAGCGCTACCTTTTCCTTTTTGCCTATCCTTCCTAAATGACGAATATCCCTTGGATATTCAGTTCCCAATCTTGGTCACTCTGTAGGCACGTCTCTGTAATGGCAATTAAATCAAACCCATTTACCTCATTTTGTGCCTTCAAATCATCAACATTGTTGCGAATGCTGCATGCATTCAGATAGAGTGCCTTTAATTCTGCCTTTTTAACATTATTCTGCATTCTGATCCTACTTGATGCTTGCCGTCGCTTTGTCTGTCTTCTAATTTTGCTTACTACTTTTCTACTTCCTGTAACCAGTTTTGCTTCCCTCCAATCTGAGCTCCCTCTCAGGTTCCCATCCCCCTGATAATCTAGTTTAACCCTCCCCAACAACAGTAGCAAATCTCCCTGCGAGGATATTAGTCTCTGTCCTAATAAGATGCAACACGCCCATCTTGTACAGGTCCCACCTGCCCCAGATCTGGTCCCAATGCCTCAGAAATCTGATGTGCTCCCTCCTACACCACTTCTCCAGCCTTGCGTTCAATCGCTCAATGCTCCTATTCCTATGCTCATTACCATGTGGGATTACTGCTATCGAAGTATTTTTTAAAATGTCCTTCCTAACTCCCTAAAATCTGCTTTCAGGACCTCATTCCCCCTTCCTACCTATGTCATTGATATTAACGTGGACAACTACCTCTGGTTGTTCACCCTCCCCCAGAAGAATGTCCTGTAGCCGTTCCATGACATCCTTGACCCTGGCACCTGGGAGGCAACACACCATTTTGGAGTCACATCTACGGCCGCAGAAATGCCTGTCTGTTCCTCTAATTAATGAATCCCCTACCACTGCTGCTCTTCCACTCTTCCTCCCCTCCTGAGCAGCTGAGCCACCTATGGTGCCACAAACTAGGCTCTGATTCACTCCTCTGAAGAACCATCACCCTCACCAGTATCCAACACAGAAAACCGAATAGCGAGCGAGATCGTCTCAGGAGTCTCCTGCACAACCTATCTGGTTCTCTTAGACTGCCTGGCGGTCACCCATTCCCTATCTGCCTGCATGCTCCTAAACTGCAGTGTTAGTACCTCCCTAAACATGCTATCCACATAGTTCTCTGCCTCATGGATGCACAACAGTGACTCCAGCTGCCGCTCGAGTTTCAAAACACGGAGCTCAAGCTTGTGCAGCCGGTGACATATCCTCCCAATGTGTTTGTCCAGGACACATGGTGCGTCCATGACATTCCACATGCCACAGGCTGTACATTCCACTCGGCAGAGCTGTCCTGCCATACCTTAACTTTACAGACTATTTATTATAATTAGAATAGCTTACCAGTTACTCACCAACCAGTTCCTTCCACTGCACTGAAGTAAGAACCAAATACTGGAGGGTGAAAAATGTAGGAACACCTCCTCCCCGCTTCACCGAACTCCTCACTCACCAAACTCGTATCTGCACACTTTGCTTACAATCTGCACTCTACGCTCCTCCTCTTGAGCATCCCCAATTTTAATTGTTCCACCATTGGTGACCATACCTTCTGCTGCCTGGGCCCTAAACTCTACAATTCCTTCCCTAAACCTTGCCACTTCTCTACCTCTCTTTCCTCCTTTAAGACATTTCTTAGAACCTACTTCTTTGACCAAGCTTCTGGACTAATATTGCGTTTTGTGCCTCGGTGTTAAATTTTGCTTTATAATGCTTCTGTGAACTGCTTTGGGACTTTTTATTATATTGAAGGCACTATATAAATACAAGTTGCTCTTGCTGCAAAATGGTGGCTAAGTTTCACCAAACATGGGGTTTCAAAGCCAGCAGATTGACGGAGATAATGATTCTTCCAAAGCTTAGATGTTTTCAAAGTGTGAGATGGAGCAGCTGACTATGATGCATCTTGATTCTGAGATTAAACTATTATGTTTTTGACAGAAAAGATTTAGAACAACAGAGTTCTGCTTTGTATGTTATTTTTACACAGTTACACTCTGGCCATCCAACAGAGCATTGTTCCAATATAAGTAAATTAGGGAATGGTTGCTATGATAATTTGGATGGAATTTATGCTTGTAGTGATCACTAACATAATGTTCACATATTGTCCATACTTGTAGATACAATTAATGGTATGATACTGAATAAAGTTTCACACAAATATTTGCTGTGCAAATTTAAGGTATTGGGTATCCTAGATAAAATTGGGAGTTTAACGATCTGGCTGTTAGGAAGGTCGCAGCAAATACTAATTAGGAGCGTTATGTCAGACCGGAGAGATGTGCTGAGTGGCGTACCCAAACATCAGTGATAGTGCTCCTATTATTGTTTGCAATTTACATAAGTGACATGGATTCAGAAACTATAGATGGATTTGAACAAGATTTGAATTTTGAGATTTGAATAACTGCAATAGTTTGGACATGTTTCAAGGATGGAAAGAACTAGAATGCTTTGAATGGCCCTGCATATAGAGGTACATGGAAAAAGAAACAGTGGAAGATCCAAGGAACCTGGGCGTAGGATGTCAAGATTCATTTGTCACAGAAAGACATTCCAAATACTAAACTAGCTAGGCGAGTTCAGAACTGACAACAATGGAATTAGCTCATTCTACCCCACTGTCAATGCTGAACTAACAATGGGAATTTAGTAGTACCAGTAATCAACAACATAAACAGAATGCTAAACTATATGCCAGTAGAGTGTATAGAGTGTACACAATCTTCATTGGGAGCCACAGGTTTAGAGAAGTAGGGCAACTGTATCATAGGCATATTTCTGACCTGCATCCCCCCTCCAAGTTTGATTTCTTCATTGGGAGTGTGAGATTGCTGAATTTACCTTCTAGTCTGAGGCCATCATGCTGAAGTTCTGAAACCTGATCAGGCTGCACCCTTCAGTATTGCATTGTGTTCTGGTCACTGAGGCACAAGAGAAGCCCTGGAAGCAGTGCAGACAATAATAATTTCATGTCTCAGCAAAGATAAGCAAAGAGGAAAGATAAAAATTCAATTTTCAGTCTTGAAAGCAGGTGAATGAGAAGGGACTTTATTTTGAGGTACATGGAATATAAAATGTTGACAGAGGTAATATTTGACTGCTAAACAAGGAGATGAGTACGAACCCATAAAAGTTAATTTTAGCAGAAGCAAGTCTTCACATGAACTCTTTATATCTGTAATGATCTTCCAGATGATTGTGGGGGGAGCAGTGGAAACATTAAGTATGGCCCATCATCAGTACCTATCTTTTTTTTTCCAAAATAGACTTTATTCATAAAAATCTGTAAAAATTACATTGCCAAACAGTTTCCAAACCGCACCAAAATTACAAACATTGCAAGGGAGATCAGTTTCCTTCAATACTGTCATGAGTTTCTTCCCAACCCTTCCGTTTCACAATTGTCATGTCAATTACAGTTTTACATTTACAGCAATTGAGAATATTAACGATACAGTTCGAGGGGTTTCCCATGGATCCAGCCCCTCAGTCCAGCTTGGTGGGGGAACCTTACACTGTGGTCTTTCCCCATTGAGCCTTTGCTGCGGCTGCCCCAAGCTTTAGTGCGTCCCTCAGCACGTAGTCCTGGACCTTGGAATGTGCCAGTCTGCAACATTCGGTGGTGGACAACTCTTTGTGCTGGAAGACCAGCAAGTTTCGGGCAAACCAAAGGGCGTCTTTCACCGAATTGATAGTCCTCCAGCAGCAGTTGATGTTTGTCTCGGTGTGCGTCCCTGGGAACAGCCCGTAGAGCACAGACTCCTGTGTTACAGAGCTGCTTGGGATCAACCTTGACAAAAACCACTGCATCTCTTTCCACACCTGCTTTGCAAAGGCACATTCCAGGAGGAGGTGGGCGACCGTCTCTTCCCCACCACAGCCAACGCGGGGGCACTGTGCGGAGGGGGCGAGACTTCGGGTGTGCATGAAGGATCTGACGGGGAGGGCCCTTCTCACCACCAGCCAAGCTACGTCTTGGTGCTTGTTTGAAAGTTCTGGTGATGAGGCATTCCGCCAAATGACTTTGACGGTCTGCTCGGGGAACCATCCGACAGGATCCACCGTTTCCTTTTCCCGTAGGGCCTTGAGGACATTCCGTGCAGACCACTGCCTGATATACTTGTGGTCAAAGGTGTTTTCCCGCAGAAACTGTTCCACGAAGGATAGGTGGTACGGCACCGCCCAACTGCATGGAGCGTTCCGCGGCAATGTGACCAGGCCCATCCTTCGCAACACCGGGGACAGATAGAACCTCAGCACGTAGTGACACTTGGAGTTTGCATACTGGGGATCTACACACAGCTTGATGCAGCCGCACACGAAGGTGGTCATCAGGATGAGGACCACGTTGGGTACATTTTTCCCGCCCTTGTCCAGAGATTTGAACATCGTGTCCCTCTGGACCCGGTCCATTTTAGATCCCCAGACGAAGCGGAAAATGGCTCGGGTGACTGCCACGGCGCAGGAGTGGGGTATGGGCCAGACCTGCGCCACGTAGAGCAACAACGTGAGCGCCTCGCACCTGATGACCAGGTTCTTACCCACAATGGAGAGAGATCGCTGCCCCCACATGCCCAACTTTTGTCGTACCTTGGCTACTCGCTCCTCCCATGTTTTGGTGCACGCCCCGGCCCTTCCGAACCATATCCCCAGCACCTTCAGGTAATCTGACCTGACGGTGAAGGGAACAAAGGATCAGTCAGCCCAGTTGCCAAAGAACATGGCCTCGCTCTTGCCGTGGTTAACTTTGGCTCCCGAGGCCAGTTCGAACTGGTCGCAGATGCTCATCAGTCTGCGCACGGACAGCGGATCCGAGCAGAAGACGGCGACGTCATCCATGTACAGGGAGGTTTTGACCTGAGTGCCTCCGCTGCCTGGGATTGTCACCCCTCTTATGCTCGCATCCTTCCTAATAGACTCAGCAAAGGGTTCAATACAGCAAACAAACAAGACCGGGGACAGAGGACAGCCCTGTCTGACTCCAGATTTGATCGGGAAACTTTCAGATTCCCACCCGTTGATTGAGACTGCGCTACTGATGTTTGTGTAGAGCAGTTGGATCCAATTGCAGATTCCCTCCCCAAACCCCATTTTGGAAAGCACATCCATCATGTAGGTGTGCGATATCCTGTCAAAAGCCTTCTCCTGGTCCAGGCTGATGAGGCAGGTGTCCACCCTCCTGTCCCGTACGTAGGCGATCGTATCCCTGAGTAGCGCGAGACTATCAGAGATCTTCCTGCCGGGTACAGTACAGGTCTGATCGGGGTGAATCACCAACTCCAGAGCAGACTTGACTTGACTGGCTATGACTTTGGACAGAATCTTGTAATCAACATTAAGCAGTGAGATGGGCCGCCAATTTCTGATTTCTGCCCTCTCCCCCTTCTGCTTGTAAATGAGGGTGATGATGCCTTTTCTCATGGATTCTGACATGCTGCCGGCCAGGAGCATACTCTCGTATACTTCCAGCAGGTCTGGGCCGACCCAGTCCCACAGGGCCGAGTACAACTCGACCGGTAAGCCGTCGCTCCCGGGAGTTTTACTCGTCTCGAAAGACTCGACGGCCTTTGTCAGCTCGTCCAGAGTTAGCGGCTTGTCCAGTCTCTCCCTCCTGCTGTCATCTAAGACCTCTGTGATAGATAACAGGAAGGACTGGGAGGCTCTGCTGTCTGTGGGCTTCGCGTCATACAGCCCAGCATAAAAGGATTTGCTGATCCTTAGTATGTCGGACTGCGAAGACGTTACCGAGCCATCTTCTTCCTTCAGGCTGCTGATAACAGAGCTCTCTCTGTGTACCTTTTGGAAGAAGTAACGCGAGCACGTCTCATCCTGCTCGATGGAGCGGACTCTGGACCGGAGGATGATCTTGGAGGCCTCCTTGGCAAAGAGCGAGGCCTGCTGGCTCTTCACCTCTTGGAGGTCCTCCTTGACCTCGACCCCCATTGACTGCAACCGGAGTAGATTTTGCATAATGTTCTGGAGTCGGGACAGTTCCCTCTGTCTCTCTCTCGCCTTCTGAACACCCTTGTGGATGAAGAACCTCTTGATGTTCTCCTTAATCGCTTCCCACCAGTGAACTGGAGACTCAAAGAGGGGTTTCACGGTCCTCCAACCTTTGTAATCCCTTTTGAGTTCCTCAACGTTCTCTGGGGTCAGCAGTGTCGCATTGAGCTTCCACGTCCCTCTGCCAACCCGCTGGTCGTCCTGTAAGTGACAGTCGGCCAGTAAGCATCAGTACCTATCTTTGTGATAACCAGGCAGCTGAAAGAGTAATTTTGGATTGAAGTGCAATTCCAAACACAAGGATCAACCACTATCAAGTCCTCATATAGTAAGGGTAGGTGCTTCTAATATAGAGACTGCTGACTGGATGGTGATGAAGAAATCCTTTGAGGTCCCTGCAGTTAAAGAAAATATTGAAACTTGTTAAAATATCTATTAACATCCCATTACCTGAATTTGATCCATATCCTTTGGTACCCTTGACTAATTAAAGACTGTCAATTTCAGTCTTGAAAATTTCAATGGACCCAGCAACCACAGCCTTTTAGGGTAGAAATTTGCATTGCCCTTTGTGTGGAAAAAAAGTGCTTCTTGATTTTACTCCTGATTGGATTAGCTCTTTGATCTTTACCTTTGTTATGGATTCCACCTCCACCCCCCACCCACACCACACCCCCTCCCCCCCATCCTGAGAGGAAAAGGCTTCTCTTTATCTACTCCATCAAATCCTTTTTATAATTTTAATCACTTCAATTAGATTATCCCATAACCTTTGAAACTGAAGGGGATATATACCAAGTTTATGTAACCTGGCCTCATAATTTAATCCTTTATGTTCTAGAGAATCAGCATTGTACCCTGCCCCCACCCTCTACCCTGACCCCACTCCAAGGCCAATATATTTTTGCTAAGGGGTTGTGCCAAAAACTGAATGCAGTGTTCCAGATAGGGTCTGACGAAGACTCTGTACAACTGATTCATAACTTTCTACCCTTTGTTTTTCAACTTGCTTGAGAAAAAGGCCAACACTGCATTAGCCTTTTTGATTATTTATACTTATGCACTAGAATTTGATGATTTGTGTATCCTTTGCTTCTCATCATTAAGTGGATTACCTCACACTTCCCTACAATGAACTTCATCTGCCAGTTTTGCCCACACACTTTATCTGTCTCTGGCCCTTTGTAATGTCCTGCCCTAACTACACACCTTGCCATGCCTCCTACCTTGGACAGATAACTGGTGTAAACAGGGCAGTAAGCTATTTTCAGACCATTGCTGCCCTGTTTATGCCAGCTGACCCAAATGTTTAATGGTGAGATACAATTGAGCAGTTCATCATAGAACAAAAGTTATTACTTTAAATGTGAATCTTATCTGAAATAAATCTTTGAGAATTCAATCTCCAGTTTTTTAGGAAGTCTTGAAAAAACAATGAAACACAAATCCTCAGGATTAGGGCCTTTTACTCCAACTTGGGTAACTATCTAATGCATGCTGGGAAATTCAGCAAATTGCACATGCTCAGAATAGTAATATCCTTCAACTGCTCTGGGAAAAATATCCACTCAACGCCTATGCTTTTGAGACCCACTGAAATCTTGAAACAAAAACTTTAAACAAGCTATTAAAAGATACAAAAAATTCAATGGGAAAATTTAATTAGATAATTGTGAAATATGTATGTTTTATGCTTTTATTTTGTTTAAACCATTATTTGGGATATTAACAATTTCAGTTATGGGGGAGGTGAATGGTAGACAGAAATCTTTTCAAAAAGTCTTTTGCGTGAATCTATTGGTTCACCCCATCTGCACTGACTGCATTGTGAGAAGAGGCACTACAGGAAATTGTGAACAAAGTGAATGCAAGGAGTGTGGAATATGGATTGAAAATGAATGTGAAGAAAACTAAGACAATGGTGATAAGCAGAGACCTAAACCCAGAAGTGAAAATTGAAGTAAATGGACAAGTCCAGGAACAAGTGAAAAGGTTTACATACCTTGGGCAGCTTATCATAGATGATGGGAGATCTGACTGTGAGTTCCAAAGGAGGATTGAGATAGCCAAGACCAGCTTTGTCAGAATGAAGGACTTGTTAACATCAAAGAAACTGACCCTGAATCTTAGGAAAAGGGTGCTCAGGTGCTACATTTAGTCATCTATGTTATATGCCTCGGAGACATGGACAACAAATAAAGAGACTATTGATAAGCTGAATGCATTTGAGATGTGGACATATCGGAGGATGTTCTGCATACCTTGCACAGACAGAAAGACTAATGAGTAAGTGCTGGAAATGGTTGAGAAAAGAGGAAATTAGTGCTTAACATCAAAGAGAGAAAAATACAATACTTCAGTCACATCATCAAAGCAGAAGGTAGACAAAGACAATTATTTGAAGGAAAGATCGATGGAAAATGTAGGAGAGGGAAGCAGAGAAGAAAATGGATGACAGATATAATGGACTGGATGCAGCTGACCTATGCAGAATGTGTAAGGACAGAACAGGACAGGCAAGAGATGGAGATCCTTGACAGTAAACCTTCTGAGAAGAAGATGACATCAACGAACAATTGGTTCACTCCATCTTTCCTTTTAGTGATAGTTTCTCCTGACTGCTTATTGAAAATTGGTTCTTTTTATAAGTTTTAATGTAGCTTCTCATTGGCAGTTTTTTTAGGACTTTCCTTGCTTTTTGGTTGCTATATGACCTACCTCTTCAGTTCTGATTTGATGCTGTTTGATTTTAACACTTTCCACATGGTTAATTGGCTTAGCGAAAGTGAAACTCACAAGGCGGCTTTATTATACACAAGTCAATCTCCTATGATGATGCACACAGGTATCAGCTGAATCAGGGTTAGAGAGCGAGGGATAATGGGATATTTAAAGTTCTATTTTTTGTTGGATGTGGGCATCGCTGGCTCGGCCAGCATTTATTGCCCATCCCTAATTGCCCTTGAATGGAGTGGCTTGCTAGGCCATTAGAACAGGAAATGAAGACAAAGCTATCACCAGACATTTTAGGCAATGTGGGGTTCAGTCCCTGGAAATTATGGGGCTTGAAACTAACATAAATTGGACACCACCACAAAAGAAAAGGAGAGAGATAGTGGATTTTAAAATTAAAACCCCTGTTACCAAATGGTCTGCATCAGTTATAGGATAGCAAAATTTTTTTTACCCATACTTAAAGCTTAACACATCCACAACAATCCTTAGCTTCACATACCACTAATCCCTTGGACTATATTAAACCATCCGAACTATCTTGGACACTAACACTAGTATTAAACTAGCTCATCTACCCAAAACAAATTGGTTAACCAGGCAACCCAATCCGTTACTTCAAGTAACCTACATCCTAAAAGCCAAAATGGATTAGGCCTTAATATACACATTATCGTATAGCCCTGTACAACCCTCTGTTGCCCGAATACTAACCCTAACCCTTATGCGACCAAACCCTGACACTGACCCTGATACTTGAAATGTGACCATGATCTTAGCCCTAATGTACCTTAACCTTGAAGTATCCTAAACCTAACCCTTTGCAGATGTAATTAAGTCTCCATTTTAAACTCATACACTTTTTATATTTCTATTAGAATTTCCTAGATCCACCTTTATAATACTGACCATGAATATTTGTCACACATTCCTGCCAGTGGAGGTGGTGTGGTGCCACCACTGTCATGAAGGTATAACTACACTGACAAGTTTACACGGGCAGTACCCATTATAAATGCAGATACGGAAGTTTATAATGAAAAAGGCGACAGGAAATGCATGCAGCCAATAATATAAAATTAGGTGATCTTCTACGGCGTTTCACACAGGAAGTCAAGACTACAGGTGAAGCATGGTCAGAGGATGAGGAATAACTTCATTCAGTTCCTGTTTTAAAGTCATAAATCTTTCCATTGAAATTCTGAAAAACTGATGCTTCAGTTAACGTTATCAGCGATTTAAATCACAATTTCTTGGGGGGGGGGGGAAGGGAAGAGTACAATCCACCTTTGAGAAACTCTCAACTTCATAGTCATAGAAAAAAACTTCACTTTTTAGAAAAGCACTTAGAAACTTATGTTGTATTTTTCCCCAACTTGTATATTACAAGGCGCCGCCATGTGAAAAGAACCTAAGCAAAGCATTAAGCAGGTATCCAGTCCCTGTAGTGTTAGTCGCGCAGCCAACTCTCACTGCAGGAAGCGCTTTTCCACCCGCACCAAGAAGCGGCTTACGTAAAGAACGTGACGGGGATTGGTCAGCGGAAGCCGGCGCAGCCAATCAGACGGGAGCATGCATGGGGGTGACAATAAATGCAAGATGGCTCCTCATATAAATCCACGCGCCGAGAGCTGCTTTCCTGTTCGCAAAAAACTTGATTTTCCTCAGTTTTTCACGCGATCTGTTTTCCGGTTGTGTCCCGAAGGCTAGCCGGTTGTTACATGTTATAAAACAACCGATAAATGACCGTCGGGCACTTATTGTTGAGTGTAATTAAAGGGTTTTTGGTCTCCGGCGATGAATTAAATCCCTTCTCCCGGTTGCTGAGGTTGACAGCGGCGCGGCCTCTTGGCGTTTGCTGTTGGGACAAGGCGATCCTGGGCCACTACTGGCCAGTAAATGGTGGAATAAAGCCGTAAACCTTGTTCAAATAAGAGAGGGCAACGAATTTTATACCACAGAGTCTCCATGGCGGTATCGAGGTTGGTGATACATTTCAGTTACTCACAAAATAAAACGCGAGGAGTGTAGTCAGAAAGGCCCATTTTTATCGAACCGAGTGACAGGGGGGACAGTTTGAATGATGTGGGGTCCGCTTTTCGGTGATAAATAATAAACCCCATTGCGTGTTATAGTTGACCTCGACCTTTTTGCATGATTGTGAAACTTTTTGTGCATCAATTCCGAGCGTGCTTGTAAATCGTGCATCATTGAGGCCTACCCCAGATCAACGACGAATGATGGCTGAGCCAGCGGAAGATGTTTACTTTCTGTGCTCCAATAGCTGCCTTAGAGTGGGGTTTAAATTGCCTGTTCCTACGGGGAGTATACAGAGAATCCTACGTTTTAAAAACCGATACTTGGCTGGAATGGATTCATTTAGGTGCACGTTTTCATCTGTCTTGACACATACTGAATCGTGAACAGCTTTGAATAGCCACCAGTTATTACGATAAATATGTGTATATATATATATATATATATATATCTCATAGCTTGTTTCCCATTCACCTACGGTTACAAAGCAAACCGAAATCTGTTCGTAATCATAAATAATATAGTTCCTTGATTAAAGATCTTGTAATGCTTCACTACTACTTTTAAATTTAAACTACTTTATGTCGTTCAGACATTTGGCCCATCTTAGTTCGACCTCTGCGAATGCCTCTCAAATGTTTTGCAAGGCTGAAAAGGCCAAGTTTCTTCCTCCCTTCCTTCTGGATATCTCCTAAACTAGGGATCATCCTTGTTGCATCCTGGTGTTTCGGTGACCAGAACGGGACACTGTACTCAAGGGCATGAAGTGAAAAAAAACAAAAGGTGCTGGAAACACTCAGCAGGTCAGGCAGCATCTGTGGAGAGAATAGGCCAGCTGATGTTTCAGGTTGAACCCTGACTCAAGGTGTGATCTGCCCAGAGCACTATAATTTGATCGTCACTTCCTCAGACTTGTATTCTATTGTTTTTAGCTTTGTTGATTGTGACTCTGTATTGATTGGATATGTTAGGCTGAATTTTATAATCGCGCCGCTGAAATTGGCGGCAGGCAAAAGTGGCGGGGGTCTGTAAAATCAGCCCGTTGAGTCGATGAAGATTCTTGTCTCTTTCAAATTCATCTTTACATATTTCAACAACATTCATGGAGTGCATGTGTCAACAACAATTTGTATTTATATAGTGCCTTTAACATAAATCCTATTGCACTTCACAGGAGCATTAGCAAATAAAATTTGACACCAAATCACATAAGGAGATATTGGGGCAATGACCAAAAGCTTGTTCAAAGGGTATTCCACAGCTTAGAGTCTTGGCAGCTGCAGGCACATCCATTAAAATTGGAACAATTAAAATTGAGGATGCTCAAGAGGCCAGAATTGGAGGAGTGTGGATATTTTGAAGGGTTGTAGTGATGGAGGAGATTTGAGCTAGAGAGGGCTGAGGCTTGGAGAGATTTGAAAACCAGGATGAGAATTTTAAAATCAAAGCATTGCTTAACCTGGAACCATTGTACGTCAGTGAGCAGATGGTTAATGTGTGAATGGGGTTAGTGTGAGTTAGGACACGGACAACAGAGTTTTGTTTACCTCCAGTTTTATGGAGGGTAGAAAGTGGGAAGCTGCAGGATTGTGTTGGAATAGTCAAGTCTAGAAGTAAAAAAGGCATGGATGAGGGTTTTAGTAGCAGATGAGGTGAGGCAATATTGCAGAGATGGAAATAAGCGGCCTTAGTGATGCTGCAGTTATCTAGTCAGTAGCTGATTCCAGTCAAATATGACACCAAGGTTGTGAACAGTCTGGTTCAGGCTCACAGTTAAGAGAGAAGATTGAAGTCGATGGCTAGGATACGTAGTTTGTGGAGGAGACCGAAGCCAATGGCTTTCATCTTCCCAATATTTAGTTGGAGGAAATTTTTGCTGATCAGGATTGGATGTCAGACAAGCAGTCTGACAATTTGGAGATAGGTGGTGGTGAGTGTTATCAGCATGCACGTGGAAACTGACGCTGTATTTTCGGAAGAAAATAGGGGCAGGGGCAGCGTGTAGATGAGAAATTGGAGGGGACCAAGGATAGATCCTTGGAGGGACACCAGAGGCAACAGTGCAGGATTGGGAAGAGAAGTGATTTGAGAGCTGTTTTGGTACTGTGGCAACAGTGGGATCCTGATTGAAAGGATTTAAGCATGGCGTTTCGGGAAAGATAGGCACGGAATTTGGGAGGCAACAACATGTTAAAGAACTTTGGAGTGTTTGTGAGGACGGTGGGGTCAAGGGTTAGTTTTGTTGTGAGGGATGATAGGTTTGAAGGAGAATGAGACAGTACCGGAGGAGAGAGAACCTAACAATATCAGCTAACGTGGGAGCCAGAAAGGGAAGTTGGGTGGTGAGCAGTTTAGTGGGAATAGGGTCGAGGGAACAGGAGATGGGTCTTGTGAAAAAAATGATCTCGGAGAAGGCACGGTATGGGGGGGGGGGGGGGGGGCAAGTGGGGGGCTGTGGGGATAGGGCAGAAATTGGAGAAAGATTAGAGTTCAAGGCTAGGGCAGGGTGGAACCTTGGCAGGGAAGTTTGGTCTGGTCAGCAGATGAAGGGAGGAAAACAGCTGACTGTCACTAAGTTTGTGATCATATGTAGAAGTCCATGAGCATCTTTCACTTGAAGGTGGAGGTGATGGGAGAGGGTTGCAGATGGTTTGCAGTAGAGAAAAGAAGCCAGGGGTTATCTTTTCATTCCAGGATGATCCTGCAATAGTGAGTGATTTTGGCTGATGAGAGGAGGGCCTGATAATGCTTTATATGGGCCAGCCAGATCAGTGAATGGTTAAACTAGTTGTTTGCCGTATTGTCACTTGGGCTTAAGGGAGCGGACATGATGGCCATATTCGGGCAAAGGCCAGAATGAGAGAGAGTAATGGTTTTAATGGGGGCTAGAGCATCCAAGGAGCTGAGGGTGAGGTTGAGCAGATAGGTAGCTAAAAAAAATATTGTGGTGGATGGAGAGCCAAAGGCTAGACAATTGGAATTTTGAAAGTGCAGTTGCAAGTGAATTGGGAATTTTTTTTTACAGGGGTGTCACTAATTTCTCCTTCATTCAGTACTTTACACTTGACACCTGCATTAAATGACATTTGTCTGCTGCCTACATATTTTGTTCAGTTTTTTAAATATAGTTTTGGGCTGCTTTTTTTCATTTCCACTGCCCTGCAAATTGCATTGAGTTTCTGAATCAGAGTCATTGATGTAAATTAGAAACCTTAGTAGTCCCAGCACAGATTCTTGGGGATCCGATTTAATACCGCCTCATTCTTTCCCACGCCCCCATCACCCACTCTCACATAACTCCTCTAACAAATAGTTCTTCTTTTCTTCCTGTCAGCCAAGTCTTTTATTCTCTCCCAAGATTTTTCCTGAAGTTCAAGAGCTTGAACTTACTAGCTTTTCTGAACTTTTCTAAATACAATGTCACAACTTAGGATGTTGCCTCTTCAAAGGAAGCTGGTATAAAAGAGACAAAAAGCTACAATTTCATGAGAATGCCTCAATACAAGTATAAGGTACGTAGGGGCTGGTGGGAGAGGAGGTGGAGACAAATTTTGTAAGTATAAATTTTCCTTTTAATGCTAAATATATTAGCTGTTTAGGAAGAAGCTTTGTTTTTTTTTTCATTTTAATTATGGGAAGTACAAGTGAAACTCCTAGTCATGTCAGCATTCAAAATATTTGTTCTGCATTTTCCCAGTCTTGGTCTCTTTAATAGAGGAGTAATTTTTTAAATTTTCCAGTAATCAGTTGGAAGCCGTTATCCTTCAGAGTGCGTCAATCCCCACTTTTAAGTTTTGAAACAAAAAAATCAGATGATGCACCCCTAATCTTGCCATCTGTTGGAACTGAAGTAGTGCGGAAAGCTAAGGTAGAAATTAATATAATATTAGACTCACTTCAGTTGCATTTTAAAGAAATAACTTCTATTTATCTAGAGCCTTTTGTTTCCTCAACAGCCCAAGAGGTTACTTTTAAAGTGTAGTCACCATTTTGTAAGCAAATGTGGTAGCCAATTTGAGGACTGCAAGATCCCACTAACAGCAAATCCTGTTTTGGCGGTATTGGTTTAGAGATGAATGTTGGCCAGGACACTGGGGAAATGCTCTTGCCCTTCTTCAAAGGTCCATGCAATCTTTTACATTCACCCCAACAGGCAAACAAACAGGAACTTAAATCTGACACCTTATCTGAAAGATAGTAGCTCTGAAATTGCTGCAATCCCTTAAAACTGCATTGAAATGTTAGTATATGATATGCTCAAATCCTAGAGCAGGGCTTAAACCTTCTGAGGTGCTGAGCCAAGCTGACGTTTTAATACAGTGCACTTGTCATAGAAAATATGTGACCAATAAGGATGTATATAAAAGTCCACTACTGCCATAATTTTAATACTGCCGTTTACAGCTGATGGTATTACATGTTTGTTATTGGCTATAGGTAAATATAAAATATGTTTGAAGCTACCATAATGTATTCGATTACAAAGGCGCATTTAGTGTTTTTAAAATGTGCCTTGCTCAGTCAAAAGCTACTTTTGAATCATCAGTCACAACAGCAATGCAAGTCTTGCATTCTTTGCATTGGGTGTTTGATTACTTTTCCATTAGAGGGAATGGATGCTAGTACTGGGGGGGAAAATGTTTTCTATCTTGTCACAATTGAGCACTCCCAAGTTCTGGCATAGAATGGATTAAATACATCAGTATGACTTTACCAAGATTGCTTTCCTTGTGGATTTTTAGTGAGATTGCTAACTATGTGCTTGAATTTTAGTTTGTAATAGATTTACATTGATAAAGCACTAATTTCATTGACGAACTGATATTGTCAAACTTTAGAATCTAAGGCTTTCTTAAAACTGTGACTATCATGATTAAAGAACTGTAAAGTTGTCTTATACTTCATACATAAGGGCCACTTTCCTGTACCCCAGTCCCAGGAATTATTTTCAGTAAAGTATAATGGGCAAGGCTAGAAGCAGTATTCACTGTAAAATGTTGTTGCGAGGCTAGTTTTTTCAATGCTTTGGGTACAAGTGCAACTATATATGGTTTGTCTTTGTAACAGACAGCTCATGGCACACAGCATGAAACTTTACTGCAGATGGTGCTCATTTGTGTTATCCAGACTAATCTGTTCTGGGTGATACTTTGTTGCCTTGAGTGAGAACTGTCTTTCATAACCTAATCCCAAGAATTGAAACCCTCTGTTTAATCAATGGACCATGGATGAAAAAAATACTTATTGTGGAATCAAGTACAGTCTATTCCTGATTAAGTTGTTTTTGTGCTTTTAAAAAATGAATTCTAGTTTGAATTAAGTGATGTAAATAACAGTGGGAGCTAGTGTTCTTTTTCAAATTAAATTACCATTCAGGACTGAGATGAGGAGAAATTTCTTCACCCAGAGACTGGTGAACTTGTGGAATTGGCTACCACAGAAAACAGTTGAGGCCAAAACAATTGTATGTTTTCAAGAAGGAGTTAGATATAGCTCTTGGGGTTTAAAGGGATCAAAGGATATGGGGCAAAAGTAGGAACAGGTTACTGAGTTGGATGATCAGTCATGATCATAATGAATGGCGGAACAGGCTCGAAGGGCCGAATGGCCTACTCCTGCTCCTATTTTCTATGTTTCTATGAGTAACTTTAAATTAAGGGGTGACTCAGTGAGCCAAGGCACCAGATCTAGATGGATTGGACCCTATAGTATTTAAGTAGCTAGCGAAATTGGATATGTTCTAGCAGTTATCTTTAGGGAATTCTCAGAAACTGAAACAATAATTGTGCCTTTGGATGGGAGAAAGGGGAGTGTAATGCCAATCTATGAAAAGAGCAATGAGAAACCTAGAAAACTGTAGCTGGTCAGTCTGGCAACCATACGGCATCCTAAAGTAATGAATAATGAACTACCTGCATAAATGTATAACTATGGAGAAAGTTCGAAGTATAAAAGGAGCCAACATCTTTTAGAGGAGAGAAGAATTATGACTGACAAATTTACTGCAGTATTTTGAGGGCATGAAGGTAAGGGAGGACTCTGAATGCTGCTCATTTAAGCTTCAGCAAATTTTTTATATTGTGCCACCTGGACAATTTGCCCCACAAAATTGGAAAGCATGGCACAGGTGGAAGTGATTTTCCAATTGGCCTGAAATTGGTTGAGCAGAGGAAGCAAAAAGTTGTTGTACCTGGAACTCAGTTAAAATGTAAAGAGATAACTAGTCGGCTGCTTCAAAGCCATTGCTGGTGCGGTTGCTGTTTTACAGTGTACATAAATACTTGGAATTGGGAATAGTATTATGGAATACATTTCCTAAAAGCTAGAGCAAGCTAAATGGCCTGCAATGGTCTGTTCGGTCATGTACAGTGTTATGTTTCCATATGCTTGCATCAAATGGGGTCAATGAATTGCAGTGACGCGAATAAAATCACTCATCTCTATAGTGGTGTGGTTGCTATTGACCAGTGCCAAAGAGGAGGACACTGGTGTAGATAGACTCAGCTAACAAAGTTATTTTGTACTACCTTTGGAAACTGGATTAGCTGCAAGTGATAGGTTAGCTTTTGGTGAAAACACTGGCTTTTAAATTACACGATTTGAGACCATTCCAAACCTGAAGCCCTCACTGCTGCAGTGCAGACTCCACTTTGAAAGTGTTTCCAAATGGTCATGTCTCGGCACAAGTTTCAGTTGAAAAATGGAACTCGTGTCCTCTTAAGTGGCTGAAACTAATCATGGATGCCTAATGGCTCTCTCTGTCCGTTCTGTTACCTTAATAGGACCTTGCTTAGTGGTGGATAAGTGGTTAGCAGAATCTAATTTCAGATTATGGCTTTGCCCAAGGTGGTTTAGAAAAAGACTCATTGGCTACATCACTGCCATTGAGTCTGCCCTATTGGTTGTCCCACAGAAGAGTTTATACAACACTGACTTTTTTTTTAAAAAAGCTTCAACTTCACACAAATTAAACAATCAAGTCAAAACTAACACTAGAATCATTGCAGAAACAATTTTGAAATACCAGTATGTTGAATTGAAATGTTAAATAACCACATATTTTTCTCTTTTAAATAGGCTTGATCGTCTTTTTATTTTACTGGATACTGGGACCACACCAGTAACTCGAAAAGCAGCAGCTCAACAGTTGGGTGAAGTCGTTAAACTCCATCCTCATGAACTGCATAACCTGTTATCCAGAGTAAGTAGATGATCAGGTTATTTTGATCTAAGGTGCACGTGTGTGCGTGCGTGCGTATTTTGAGTTTCATTTATTTTTTACAAAAATATTTGTAGGTCAGCCAGTGAGTGAGAAGCCTGCTGCTACAAAAACTACCATTTTATAGACTTTACACGCCATGCATTATGTATAAAGATCAGCTGAATATTTTCAGTCTCTTGTTTGACACATTAGGATGGAAGCAGTAATTATGCAGTAGAATGGAAGTTATGAAGGAGAAGACGACCTGTTGTGGGTTTCTGCAGCACAGCAACCTTCCTAGCTCCATATTTTATGAAATTTTTCAAATTTTATATCCAAAATTACCTTTTGATTTCGTGCCAGCCGCGTCAATATTCGAGGGTAAAAGTATAATATAAAATTAATATACTGTTTAAGAAATGAGTCTCTATGTCATCCTAAAAGATTGATTAGGAGGAAACTGTTTCAGGTTACCTCTTACCAATATGTTGGACAATGACTTGACTACTTTGGGTTGTTGTAGCATTGGCCAGGAATTTGCAGTAAGAATAACAGTAAGGCTATCAGCTCACTGTTATTAAGGAGTAAAATCAGGCAGCAAAGTCTGGCATCGACACATCTGTAATTAAATGCAGAAATTAAAAAATTGCTGTCTGATTCATTCTGCTCCTCCACAAGCTTCACTACACCAGGACCTCACTAAAAGATTTGTCATTCAAACACACGAAGGGGCGTGAAGTTGCAGTACTTATAGATATCCACTAAACATGCCAGATATGTTGGGGCTTGTCCATTCAAGTAAATTTTAAATGTCTTGATTACTACCAAAACATCTCCCTGGTAAAATGTAAATTAAATTTTACAAGTGTGGAGTCTGATTCCTTCAGATTTTAATTTATTTTTGGAGATGAATTTATTAAACCTTTTCATTAGTTTTTTTATCTTTTTATCACATCTTTCATTTTCTCTCTATTTCACTTCTGTACTTGATTTTTTTTTTATATTGTCTTATATTGCATAAGTTGCCCCACAGCAGCCCACAAAAAGTCTGTGGGAAGCGATAAGCATAATGAATGCCGAGTGCCATTTGTGTGCCGCTGACTACAGAATTCACGTAAATATGCATTGTCAGCTTTATAGCTAAGTTGGATGACTGAAAATTTAGAATTGTAGCTCGCTTCGAAAGTATCTTACAATCATGTTCAGATGCATGCAAACCTAAGTTTAGAAATGCAGTGAGCGATGAAGCATGTGTGCTCTTCCATAATTTGGGTTAAGACATGTTACTGCAAAGTGGAGGGAGCTTTATTTTACATCTGGTTTGTGCTTGCTGCTTCCATGATTTCTAAGTAATTCTAACACCTAAACATGTTTGTTCAGCTGAACAAGTCTGTGTTTATGTCTATCCTGTAAATGAACAGTAGTCCTAATCCCATGTGCCTACCCTGCTTCCACATTCCTCAATTCCCTTTCCTTCAACCACCTATCTAACTTATTATTAAATGTTGACACGGGCTCTGTTTCAGTCGCTAACTCTGGTAGTGCATTCCACAGCTTCACAACCTGTTTTTTTAATATGTTCCTCTTGAAATGGGGGCATTGCTGGCAAGTCTTTGTGGTGTAGGTACACTCACAGTGCTTCTAGGGAGGGAGTTCCAGGATTTTAACCCAGCGACTGTGAAGGAGCAGTGATACTTTTCCAAGTCAGGATGGTGTGTGTCTTGAGTGAACTTGCAGGTGGTGGTGTTCGCATTTGCCTGCTGCCCTTGTTTTTGTAGCTGATAGAGGTTGAGGGTTTGGAAGGTGCTGTCAAAGGAGTCTTGGCAAGTTGCTGCAGTGCATCTTGTAGATGGTGTGCTCTGCTGCCACTGTGTTGGTGGAGAGAGTGAATGTTTAACGTGGTGGATGGGGTGCCAGTCAAGCGGGCTGCTTTGTCCTGAATGGTGTCGAGCTTCTTGAGTGTTGGAACTGCACTCAATCAGGCAAGTGGGAAGTATTCCATCACACTCCTGACTTGTGCCTTGTAGATGGTAGACAGGCTTTGGGGAGTCAGGAAGTGAGTTACATGCTGCAGAATTCCCAGACTCTGACCTGCTCTTGTAGCCGCAGTAGTTATCTGGCTGGTCCAGTTACCATTCTGGTCAGGTGTGCGACTCAGCGATGGTAATGGTGTTGAATGTCACGGGGAGATGGTTAGATTCTCTGTTGTTGGAGATGGTCATTGCCAGGCTCTTGGGTGGTGCGAATATCACTTGCCACGTATTAGCTCAAGGCTGAATATTGTCCAGGTCTTGCTGAATGCAGGCACGGACTGCTTCAGTATCTGAGTGGTTATGAATGGAATTGAACACTCTACATTCATCAGCAAACATCCCCACTTCTGACCTTATGATGGAGGGAGGGTCATTGATGAAGCAGCTGAAGGTGGTTGGGCCTCGGACATTGCCCTGAGAAATTCCTGCAGTGGGATCCTGGGGCTGAGATGATTGGCCTCCTACAACCACCACCATCTTCCTTTGTGCTAGGTATGACTCCAACCAGGGGAGTGTTTTCCCCCTGATTCCCATTGACTCCAGTTTTGCTAGGGCTCCTGGATGCCATACTCGGTCAAATGCTGCCTTGATGTCAAAGGCAGTCACTCGCCTCACCTCCTGGAATTCAGCTCTTTTGTCCATATTTGGACCAATGGTGTAATGAAGTCTGAAGCCAAGTAGCTTTGACGGAACCCAAACTGAGCATCGGTTACTGCTGAGTAAGTGCAGCTTGAGACCGCTGTGAATGACACCTTCCGTCACTTTGCTGATGATTGGGAGTAGAGTGATTGGCTGGATTTGATTTGTCCTGCTTTTTCTGGACAGGACATACCTGGGCAATTTTCCACATTGTCAGGTAGATGCCTGTGTTGTAGCAATACTGGGACAGCTTGACTAGGTACACGGCTAGTTGTGGAGCACAAGTCTTCAGTACTATAGCTAGAATGTTGTTAGGGCTCATAACCTTTGTTGTTTCCAGTGCACTCAGCCATTTCTTGACGCATGTGGAGTGAATCGAATTGGCTGAAAACTGGCATTTGTGTTGCTCGGGGCCTTGGGGAGGGGCGAAGATGGAACATGTACTCAGCACCTCTGGCTGAAAATGGTTGTAAACACTACAGCCTTGTCTTTTGCATTCATGTGTTGTGCTTCGCCATCATTCAGGATGGGGACGTTTTTGGAGCCGCCTCTTCCTGTTAGTTGTTTAATTGTCCACCATCATTCATGACCAATTGTGGCAGGACTGTTGGGCTTTGATCTGATCCGTTGGTTGTGGGATTGCTTAACTCTGTCTATAGCATGCTGCTTCTGCTGTTTAGCATGTGCGTCGTTCTGTGTTGTAGCTACACCGGTCAGTACCTCCTTTTCAGGTATGCCCGGTGCTGCTCCTGGCATGCCTGCCTATACTCCTCATTGAACCAGGATTAGTCTCTTGGCTTGTTGGTAATGGTAAAGTGAGGGATATGCTGGGCCATGAGGTTAGATTATGGTGGAGTCCAATTCTGCAGCTGCTGAACGCCCAAAGTGCCTCATGGATGCCCAGTTTTGAGCTGCCAGATCCGTTCTGAATTGATCCCGTTTTGCACGGTGTTAGTGCTGTACAACACGATGCAGGGTCCTCCTGTATGAAGATGGGACTTTGTCTTCACAAGGATTGTGTGCTGGTCACTCCTACCATTACTGTCATGGACAGATGCATCTGCGACAGATAGATTGGGGAGGATGAGGTCATGTAGGTTTTTCCCTCTTGTTGGTTGTCTCGTCACCTGCTGCAGGCCCAGTCTGGCAGATATGTCCTTCAGAGCTTGGTCAGTTGTGGTGGTACCGAGCCATTCTTGGTGATGGACATTTGAAGTCTCCCAACCTTGCCTCAGTGGCTCTTCCAAGTGGTGTTAAACATGGAAGAGTACTGATTCTTCAGTTGAGGGAGGGCAGTAGGTGGTAATCAGCAGGAGATTTCCTTGCCCATGTTTGATCTCGTGTCATGAGATTTCATGGGGTCCGGAGTCAATGTTGAGGACTCCCAGGGTCACTCTCTCTTGACTGTATACCACTGTGCGGCTGTCAGTCTGTCCTGCCGATGGAACAGGACATACCAAGAGGAATCTGGGTCATTTGGTTGAGAGGTATGATTCTGTGAGTATGAATGTCTGGTTGTTGCTTGACTAGTCTGTGGGACAGCTCTCCCAACTTTGGCGTGTCCCAAGATATGAGTAAGGAGTACTGTGCAGGGTTGACTGGGCTGGGTGTGCCTTTATCATAAATCAGCTAGGTCAAATGTTAATTTTAAATCTGAGGTGGTTAACAGAAATCTAACAAGTTTTAAAAACAAATGTTGCAGCCTGTGCCTGATGCAAATCCGATTGAACAAAGAACAGTACAGCACAGGAACAGGCCATTCCACCCTCCAAGCCTGCGTCAATCTTGATGCCTGTCTAAACTAAAACCTTCTGCACTTCCGGGGTCTGTATCTCTCTATTCCCATCCAAGATGCCTCTTAAATGTCGCTATCGTACCTGCTTCCACCACCTCCCCTGGCAGCAAGTTCCAGGCACTCACCATCCTCTGTGTAAAGAACTTGCCTCGCACATCCCCTCTAAACTTTGCCCCTCGCACCTTAAACCTATGTCCCCTAGTAACTGACTCTTCCACCCTGGGAAAAAGCTTCTGACTACCCACTTGGTCCATGCCACTCATAACTTTGTAAACCTCTATCATGTTGCCCCTCCACCTCCGTCCCAATGAAAACAATCCGAGTTTATCCAACCTCTCCTCATAGCAAATACCCTCCAGACCAGGCAACATCCTGGTAAACCTCTTCTGTACCCTCTCCAAAGCCTCCACATCCTTCTGGTAGTGTGGCGACCAGAATTACACGCAATATTCCAGGTGTGGCCTAACTAAGGTTCTGTACAGCTGCAGCATGACTTGCCAATTTTTATACTCTATGCCCCGACCGATGAAGGCAAGCATGCCGTATGCCTTCTTGACTACCTTATCCACCTGCGTTGCCACTTTCAGTAACCTGTGGACCTGTACGCCCAGATCTCTCTGCCTGTCAATACTCCTAAGGGTTCTGCCATTTACTGTATACTTCCCACCTGTATTAGATCTTCGAAAATGCATTACCTCACATTTGTCCGGATTAAACTCCATCTGCCGTTTCTCTGCCCAAGTCTCCAACCGATCAATATCCTGCTGTATCCTCTGACAATCCTCATCACAATCTGCAACTCCACCAACCTTTGTGTTGTCCGCAAACTTACTGATCAGACCAGCTACATTTTCCTCCAAATCATTTATATATACTACAAAGAGCAAAGCTCCGAGCACTGATCCCTGCGGAACACCACTAGTCACAGCCCTCCAGTCAGAAAAGCACCCTTCCACTGCTACCCTCTGTCTTCTATGACCGAGCCAGTTGTGTGTCCATCTTGCCAACTCACCTCTGATCCCGTGTGACTTCACCTTTTGTACCAGTCTGCCATGAGGGACCTTGTCAAAGGCTTTACTGAAGTCCATGTAGACAACATCCACTGCCCTTCCTTCATCAATCATCTACAGCAGTGAAACAGGCCCTTCGGCCCACCGAGTCTGTGCTGACCAACAACCACCTATTTATACTAATCCTACATTAATCCCATATTCTCTACCACATCCCCACCATTCTCCTACCTACACTAGGGGCAATTTACAATGGCCAAATTACCTAACAACCTGCAGGTCTTTGGCTGTGGGAGGAAACCGGAAGACCAGACGCAAAACCCACGCAGTCACAGGGAGAACTTGCAAACTCCCCACAGGCAGTACCCAGAACCGAACCTGGGTCGCTGGAGCTGTGAGGCTGCGGTGCTAACCACTGCGCCACTGAACCCAGTGCAAAAACAGTTTGCACTTACGCTTGGGCAAATGCAAGATGGGTCCATGTGCACAGAAATTTTTTGTTAAGATACATGGATTGAAAACTATGTTTACTGCCTGGGTTTCATTACTTGAATTTCTGGCAGCCACATTTATAACAGGTTGGGAGGAAAAGTCACAGCATGCACAAAAGACCTCGGTGGATATCATCACAAAAAACCTGTCCTCGAAGCCCAACCAACTCCTATTTACACTTGTATTTTTTATTTCCATGTTTGACCTAACTAAATTTTATGGCCTGACGGTTTGGAAAAGTATATTCTTGATGCTGCGGATAAATCTGAAATCACAATACTGCGATCTGAAATATCTCCGTGGTACACACCTAAATGACCTATGGAACACACAGCTGCTGTACTGCTACTGCAGCTAAAATGACCACATCAAAAACGTCCCAGTGCACCACCCAGATGGATGATCAAAAACAAAATGGATGCCAGGCCAAAGAAGGAGCCGTCAGGATGGCTCACCAAATGTGTCCAAGAAAAGTCTTAGAAAAAGTGGATGGTCTCAGGGAGGGAATCCTGGGAGCCAGGTAACTGAAGGCACGCTGCAAACTGGGATGAAGAAAAAATGCACAGGAGGCTGAAGCTTGAGAAAAGGGAGAGTTTGGTAGCAGGTGGAGTGGGACCTGTAGGGCTGGATAAGACCATGCGAACTGTGAGGAGTGAGGCCATGAAGGGATTCAAAGATGTATATGAGAATCCTAAATTTGAACCAGAACAATAATGTCTGTCAGTTCTGCAGCAACAGTAATCATTAACATTTTAAAATGAATTTCCATAAATACCGTTGCCTTTTTGACAATTTATTAAATACTATTGAATTTTGCAGAATTTCTTTGAAATGGCAGTGGTTGCCACATGAGACCTTTTATTCAGTGATTGTAGCTCCTTTTCAGATGTCTTGGTATTTGCAATAGAAACATGACCAATCTTCTGGCTACTGTTTCAAAATGAGTATTCTCTTTTTAAAAAAAAAAATGAAATGCTTTACAATTTGTGACAGAAACCCCACATTCCAAATGGAAATAATTTAATTGCATGGAACTTTGCCTGAGATTTACTGGATATTGTTACAAATAACTTTTTAAAACAGAACAACTAGTAGCCATGATGGCCACACACAATTTGCAAACCCAAATGATCAGGCTGGAGACAGGTGTGATTAACTCAGCTGAGCCAGAACAATGGGGTGATCTCTGATTCACTTATCTGGGTAACCTTATCAATGTGGTCGTCAAAAGCCATCGACACCACCCCCCACACCAAGTATGTCTGAATACCTTGAGGGGAGATCCTTGAATTTCAAAGATGCTTCCAGAAGATTCTGATTCAAACACAAAGATGTGGTCATATCACATGACTGCCTGGGCCACTCTGGAGATTTGAGAGTGGTGACTCAGAAGGCAAACAGTAACTGAGATCCAGAGCAAGGAAACATTCCTCCCGCTCCTGTTTCCTCTCCTCCTGCTGCCCCTCCAGTAAAGTCCCTGCAGCTACTAAGCCTCAAGTCTACAGATCCTTACAGTCAACAACTAGGGGCCACGGATAAAGCCCCTCTTCTGCCTTCCGGAACCTTAAAAGCAAGCCTGAACTGTGCACGTGGCCCAGCGAGGATTACAGTTTCAACTAAAGACACTGAGACTGAGATTCAGTATTTAAATTCCATTTATTAAGGACTCTACTCCAACTTTCCAACTCTCTGTTTTTCCCTCTGTAGTCTGTGTGTGTGTGGGCATGGATGCTTAGCATATTTTGTAATTTTAACCGGTTTAGAATGATAAGGTTATTAAATTTGCATCTTTCTTGTTTAAACTCAAGAAAACCTGTCAGATTGGTTCATTTACAATTAGAGGAACAGGAGCAGATGCTCACTGAGGTGATAAGTTAAATCACTTGTGTTAAAAAAGATAACCCTGTTGCGGTCAAACCAGAGAAGGGGCGAAAGGGGAGCCTGAGACCCCCCCCTCACCTGCTCGTAACAATATAAGTACAGCTATTTTTGAATGACCATTCTATAAATTCAAATTAACACAATTAGTCTCTGGACATAGTTCATACATGCATATCATTAAAGGTTTCAGGATGTCCATCAGGTTGTTGACTGTTCTGGGAGGGTAGCAGGGGTCTTAGTGATTAGGTTACTTTGCAATGCCAGGGGCAGAGCATGATGCTATAATCTTCTTTCTTATGTTAGCTTGTTTCTCTATAGTGGTTGTCAATACACCCCTTACCCAGAGCAATCTTTCATAATGGGTGACATTTTAAAAGTAATTTGTGGTCACTTGTAGCTATATTAATTTAAAATGTAAAACATGCTTAAATACAATTCTTAATAGTGTTTACAGGTTTTTCCAGTCTACTCCATTCAAAAATTTTAGTGCTAACAAAGCAACATAAATACCACCCGTAAGTGGGAATTTAGTGCTTTAAATTTTTTTTACTTATTACTAAAGTCAAATTAAGGAACTTTTAATTAACTGTAAAATTATACAAACTCTTAATGACTGAGGGTTGATATTGGAGAAAATGGTAAATCTATTCGCCTAACCTGTGAGAGAATATAAGCAATATTGTTTTTAACAAAATAAGTTATTTATTTGAATGTCTTTTTTTTTTATCTGAATGTTGGATAGAACAACAACCCTATAGGGAAACCCAGTATGAATTTTGAGCTGTAATAGTATAAGCCTGTTCACAAGCGGTATAAACTTAGAGTTGTATAAGAAAATGCCTGGTACTTCATGCATCTGCTTTGTGGACTTGTTTAAAAATTTATTTCTAGTCTGCAAAATAACCCCTGCAAGGCCTATTTAGTTTGTTTAAATAAATGTATTGTTTAGAACTATGCAACCCAAAGCATTATCAGATCTATTAATTTGCTTTGCTGTCTCTGTTGTATATGTCAAGAATTTGGGATCCGTTGAATATTGTTTGCAAATTACATGTACAAATGACAACATACTATGGTGATGGAGTGGATCGCTTACTGCAATTCACATTTAACTGTTAAATGGTGCGGGGCTTCATCTTACAATTCTGCAGGTGATGTATCCCTTACCATGGAGGTACAATGAAGAGGCGCTTCCTGCCCCCTCCAGAGTGAGGGCCAATTCGGGATGGAAAGAAGAGATTGAGGTGGGGCTGGGGGAGGGAGGAGAATTGTACTATGTGATTCTTGTGCACTTCTTAGCAGATGGTTGTACAGATCACGACCACTTGTCTGCCCAGTTCCTGGTCAGGGGATAGTGCATGATGCGATAGGAACTAAAAGGGTAGGGAAACTAGCAGAATAAGAATTCAGTATATGCAGTTTCTTTATTCTTGGAATGTGGCTGCTGCTGGCAAAGTTGCATATATTGCCCATTGCTATTGTCTAAATCAGATGGTGTTGGGCTGTCTTGAATTGCTGAATTTCTAATGCTAGTGCTGCCACAATATTGTTAGGGTGGGTATGTATTTGGTTAAAGAATTCTTAAATTTTTCTGTTTTGTGAAATCATTATGAAAATCTCTTGAAGGGAGGAATGGGAAAAGGAAAAAGAGGTTCAATATTGGAGGTGCTCAGCAAATCTTCTGTGCATTTATTCAGTTAGTCTGCACTAATTTCATTTAAAATGGAGAAGAGAATGGAAAAGGAAAAGCTATGTAACCCAAATGAAATATTTTGAGTGAATCCTTCTTGCACTTATTAAAAATTTTTAATGGCCTGGATTTTGCGGTCAGCAGTGAAGCAAGACCCTGAAGAAAGCATCGTGGAGAGATCTAGAAATTTCTGTGGCAAGAATTTTACTACTTTTTGCCATGCAACTGATTGTAGCATTCTATAATGGGGATTCCCAGTGTGAAGCTGCAGTGATGTTATCAAGCAGCCAATCAGGAAATGAGAAGCAAGATTGGGACATAGATATGGGGTGAAGATAGAGCTGACATATCATGAAAAATCGTTTAAAAAATTATGTAAATAAAATAAAATTTTAAATCTGGTAATTAATCATAATGGAAACATTTAACAACATTCCACAAATATAAAAATATTTATTTCAGGGCTAGATCTGTTGTTCAGCAATAGTTAATGCACAGATTGTCATTGAACAAGGTGTAACTTTTTCATGGGGTATCTAATAGTAATGCGAGAGCAGAAAAGGGGAAGTTCTTGCCACATTATCTGATTTAACTGCCGGGTCTGTGGGTGCCGGAGCACAGCCTTTGGTGGAGCAATAAGTGACAGACTGCAATGTCCCATGCACTAAATCTTGAAGTTGCAGTCACCTTCAGAGGGCTAATGGTGTATGCTGACCGTTTGCTGTCAAAAGCCTGTGCCAAATCTGGACCATGGTTTTATGAAATCAGAGACACTATTTTAGATGCGTTAGCTTTGTTCCAATTTTCTATTCCACCGCCCCAGTCCCCCCACCCCCACCATCCGCATTGTCTTGATGGAATTAGTTTTTGTTGGGTATAGATTTTTTCGGTTCTGATTATTGTCTGATATTTTGGCCAAGGAACTGTTTTGAGATGTAAGCCGAGTTGGTGAACTGTTAGGATTCTGTTCAGCTGTAGAGAGCAGGACAACGATAGGCAACTGAGGAACCGAATCTCAGCCAGCAGTCTGTCCTTAGGAGAGGAGCGAAAATTGCTATAAAGATCAAACTTTTTAAAAATTGTAAGGTGATGAGATGGGAAAGATAGATAGAGAAAAAGAAGAACTTGCATTTATATAGTGCTTTTCATCTCATTTGGATGATGCAAAAAGCAGTGAAATGCTTTTGAAGTGTAATTGCTATTGTGATTTAGGCAAACATGGCAGCAAACTTGTGCACAGCAAGGTCCCACAAATCAGAGCAAGATAAATGACCAGAATTTTTTTTTTTTTAGTGGAGTAAGTTGAAGGATAAGTTTTGTTCAGGACACCCAGAGATCACTCCAGCTCCTCTTCAAATAATTCCATGGGATCTTTAATGTCCACCTGAGTGGCCCGACAGGCCCTCTGTTTAATGTCTCATCTGAAAGTTGGCACCTCCGTATTACACTGACGTGTCACCTAGATTTCAAGGTTATTCGATGTTGTTGTGATTTATGTTTTAGATAGATGAGAAAAGCTTCATATGTTGCTTAAAGCTGTACTGAAGCAAATCTTAATATAAAAGCAAAATACTGCGGATGCTGGAAATCTGAAACAAAAACAAGAAATGCTGGAATCACTCAGCAAGTCTGGCAGCATCTGTGGAAAGAGAAGCAGAGTTAACGTTTCGGGTCAGTGACCAGTTCCGAAGAAGGGTCACTGACCCGAAACGTTAACTCTGCTTCTCTTTCCACAGATGCTGCCAGACCTGCTGAGTGATTCCAGCATTTCTTGTTTTTGTTTCTGAATCAAATCTTGCTGCACTCAGCAAAGAGTGTTAAGAAAGACAATGTTTTGGGAACATCTTGGTTGATATGCTTTTTATGGAGGATAAAACTGCCTTGAATTTAAAAATCATTCCTTCTAAATGAAAATAGATTTTAAAATAAAGAACTAAATTACTTTTAGACTGTATAAGTAGTGCTAGATTTGCAAATTTAAGCTATAACCCAAATTAAGCCTCTTTTGCATGTATTTGACAGAATTCTTCCGTTTCTCAATAACAAAAGCTATGTAGTCACACTTTCTTTCACATTTTTGCATAATCTGGTGCATTTTTAAGTTAGTCTGGTCCTCGAAATGTGATACACATGGAAGTCCAAACTGCAGCACCTGCACTCTAGCAATCTGGTCCTTGGAGCCCAGGCAGCTTGTTTTTATTGCGTTTATTTTTCTTATTCTATGGCTTATCCTTTTTTTAAATTTGTGGGCCTGGAGATTTGGAACAAGGCTTTTAGTTTGTTACAAGTCCGAAATTGGAATATCAGTATCTGTTTATATCAGCAACTTGAGATACCTCAAAATTAAGGGCAATATTTATTTTAAACTTTGTATGTTGCCCCTGAGGAATATGACGCACAAACACAAATGAGCACTTTTAAGTTGGTACAAAATTTCTTTGTCAGATATTTCACCTTGTGTCAAATGTACTTGTATCAAAGGAATGAGTTATGAGAAAACCTGTGGGCATGATAGTATGAAAGAGAGATTCCTGTACAGTTGAGAGATTTATTGCTCTTGTCTGTGGAGTGACCTGTTGGACTGAAGTGACTTTTTAAATTTAAAGCTAATAAAAGTAAAGACCATGACTAGCTTAGTGTCCAGTGAGATTTAAATTCAAATTGAAAGAATAGAAACTTTTAAAAACAAAAATAATACATATAAATTTTGTCTGTAAGAGTTCCCAGTTTCTTGCTGAAAATATCATCTTGCTCTGACAAAACTCAACTTTCCTCCTCGTCCTTCTCAACCTATCTGCAGCCTTTGACACAGTTGATCACACCATCCTCTTCCAATGCCTCACCACTGTCATCCAGCTGGGTGGGACTGCTTTCACCTGGTTCCATCCTTATCTATCTGATTGCAGCCAGAGAATCACTTGCAATGGCTTCTCTTCCTGCTCCCACACCGTTACCTCTGGTGTCCCCCAAGAATCTATCCTTTGCCCTCTCCTGTTTCTCATCCACAGACTGCCCCTCGGCGATATCATCCGAAAGCATGGTGTTGGTTTTCACATGTATGCTGACAACACTCAGCTCTATCTCACCACCACATCTTGTGACTCCTCCACCGTTGCTAAATTATCAGACTGCTTATCCAACATCCAGTACTGGATGAGGAGAAATTTCCTCCAATTAAATATTGGGAGGACTGAAGTCACTGTTTTCAGTCCCCACTCCAAACTCTGTTCGCTAGCTACTGACTCTATTCCTCTCCTTGACAACTGTCTAAGATTAAGCCAATCTGTTCACAACCTTGGTGTCACAATTGACCCCGAGAAGATCTTCTGACCTCGAATTCGTGCCTTAACTAAGACTGCCTATTTCCACTTCCGTGACTTCACCCCTGTCTCAGCTCATCTGCTGCTGAAACCCTCATTCATGCCGTGGTTACTTATAGACTTGACTATTCCAACAGACTCCTGGCTGGTCTCCCACATTCTACTCTCTGTATGCTTGAGGTTATCCAAAATTCTGCCCTTGCCTTAACTTGCAACAAGTCCCGTTCTCCTATCACTCCCATGCTCGCTGACCTAGTCAAGCAAAGTTTTGATTTTAAAATTCTCATCCTTGTTTTCAAACCCATCTGTAGTCTCACCCCTCCCTATCTCTGTAATCTCTTCCAGCCCCACAACCCTCCAAGATATCTGCGCTCCTCCAATTCTGGCCTCTTGTGCATCCCTGAATTTAATCACTCCGCTGTTGTGGCTGTGTCTTCAGTTGCCTAGGTCCCAAGCCTTGGAATACCCTCCTTGCATCTCTCTGCCTCTCCATGTCGCTTTCTTCCTTTAAGACACTCCTTAAAACCTACCTCTTTGACCAAACTTTTGTCATCTGACCTGATGCGAACATACAAAATAGGAGCAGGAGTAGGCCACTCGACTCCTTGAGCCTGCTCCGCCATTCAGTAATTTTATGGCTGAACTGATTACTCCACATTTCCACCTACCCCCGATAACCTTCCACCCCCTTGCCTATCAAGAATTACCTCTGTCTTAAAAATATTCAAAGACTTTGCTTCCACTGACTTTTGAGGAAGAGAATTCCAAGGACTCACGACCCTCTGAGAGAAAAAATTTCTCCTCATCTCTGTCTGAAATGGGTGACCCCTTATTTTTAAACAGTGACCCCTAGTTCTAGATTCTCCCACAAGGGGAAACATCCTTTCCACATCCACCCTATCAAGACCCCTCAGGATCTTGTATGTTTCAATCAAGTCTTTTACTCGTCTAAATTCCAGCGGTTACATGTCTAGCCTGTCCAATCTTTCCTAGTAAGACAGCCCACCCATTCCAGTCATTAGTCTAGTAAACCTTCTGTGTGCTGCCTCCAACGCATTTACATCCTTCCTTAAATAAGGAGACCAGTACTGCACACAGTACTCTAGATGTGGTCTCACCAATACCCTGTATAGCTGAAACATAACCTCCCTACTTTTGTATTCAATTCCCCTTGTGATAAACGATAACATTCTATTAGCTTTCCTAATTACATGCTGTACCTGCACACTAACCTTTTGCAATTCATGCAGTAGGACACCCAGATCCCTCTGCATCTCAGAGCTCTGCAATCTCCCACCATTTAGAGAATATGCTTTTTTTTTATTCCTGCCACTCCGTTTGCCAGATCTTTGCTCATTCACTTAACCTATCTATATCCCTTTGTAACCTCCTTATGTCCTCTTCACAAGTTACTTTCCTACCTATCTTTGTGTCATCAGCAAATGTAGCAACCATACCTTCGGTCCTTTCATCCAAGTCATTTATATAAATTATAAAAAGTAGAGGCCCCAGCACTGATCCCTGCGGCACACCACTCATTACATATTGCCAACCAGAAAATGACCCATTCTGTCTGTTTCCTGTTAGCTAGCCAATCTTCTATCTGTGGCAATATGTTACCCCCTACACCATTATCCCCTTTTGTGGCTCAGTGTTGTACTTTGTTTTATAATGCTCCTAAAGTGCCTTGGGATGTTTCATTGTGTTAAAGGCGCGATATAAATATAAGGTGTTGTTGTAATGCATGCAGTATTTCTTTCCCTTGGGTATGCTGAAACTCAGTGGTCCTGATTTTGTGGCAGTAAGGACAATGAAGCTGTCAGTAGTACCATCATACTACTCCTCTGAAACTGACAGCACTCTCGAGTCCACATATCCACAGTTAAACGCAGAAATTCAGAAGTTGCAGTCAGTGAGTCTCCACTTCTCCAGATTGTGCGTTGTTGAAGTCTCCCCAGTCTGCAATCCATTAGAAATCACTACACTAATGAGAGCTTCCACTTTTATCCTATTAGTCTGGCTGTAAAAAATAAACCCTTGGAAAAAGTTACACCTTGTTGAATGAGATGTAACTGGGTTTCTAAAGGCATTCTAAGTTATAATTGCTGCTCACTGGTCCTGAAAAAATATTTTTATGTTTGTGAAATGTCCCATTTCTCCATTGAGAAATTTCACATTTTTGAAATGTTTCAAAGTTTATTTGATATTTCCGCTTCTACTTTAATCCCATATGTATGTCCCAATCATTTATTTTGTGCTTTGTAAAATGCAATTATAAGTGAGCGAAAATGAGTGGTTTTTACTTCCTATTTTGCTGTCTGAGAATATATCCGTATCATTGACTGCTTACCCTGTTTGATGACATCACTGTTGCTGGATGTCTGGAAATCACCTCGACTTGGCGCCAGATTCAAACTAACAAAGGGAAAGAGGGAAATCCACACCAAAGAGATCGCTAGACCTTTATGCGCAGCTTTCCTCAAGGTCAACTTTGCTGCTGACCATGGAATCCAGGCCCAGATATGGCATGAATTTCTGGCTGTGAAATTCTTTGCTTACTCTCTATTTAGTTAAGCACTTCCTGACATTTGTATTGGGTGTTTTGATTTCTAAAATTGCATTCAGATGCAGATTATTTTCAGCTAAAAGCAGTTCGCAAAGTAAATGGAAATCAGATTAATGATGTGTGTAATACAGCTTGTTCAGACCAAAATGTACGTTTTGCAATTGGAAGGACGGTGTTTGTTGGATGCAACCCAAAAAGGGGATCATATGTGAGACACAGTCCACAGGAATACCAATGTGTACAGGAGAAGAGATGCAGACTTTTAGAGACATAGAGAGATACAGCACTGAAACAGGCCCTTCGGCCCACCAAGTCTGTGCTGACCAACAACCACCCATTTTATACTAATCCTACATTAATCCCATACTCCCGACCACATCCCCACCATTCTCCTACCACCTACCTACACTAGGGGCAATTTACAATGGCCAATTTACCTATCAACCTGCAAGTCTTTGGCTTTGGGAGGAAACCGGAGCACCCGGCGGAAACCCACGCGGTCACATGGAGAACTTCCAAACTCCGCACAGGCAGTACCCGGAAATGAGCCCGGGTCGCTGGAGCTGTGAGGCTGCGGTGCTAACCACTGTGCCGCCCACCTGACTTTGTTTCATGTCTGCTGTATTGCTGGAAGTGTGCAGGAGGAAGGAGGGGCTTAATACCTATGAACAATAATTTATGCTGGTATCATGAGCTTAATTTAATTTTTTTCAAATATTCCTCCCCTTTTCTTTGCCTTCTGCAAAGGATATTTAATTGGGTTGCAAACCTTGGATATATTCATGGAAGTTTCATCGCTTGACACTGTCATGTGACACTCGCAGTTTGCAAATGTTATTTGCATTTGCCTTTAAAAAGGTTAAGTGTCCCCTGTAATTGAATGTCTCCCCACAGTTTCTTTCTTGAATTCAGGACACTTTTGACATGATTTCAAAAGTTAGCACAATTACCTTTGTCAAATCTGAACATATTCCTGGAAGTTTTATCATGTGCTGTTCAATTACTGTCTGCATTTACCTTAGTTGAGTGCCTCAGTATCGCCAAGGGCGAGTACAAAAAATTGAGAAGATAACTTAGAACATCATTTTTAAATAAAAGATGCAACACAACAGAATAAAAGGTATGAGTAAGTCATTTTAAATAAAAACTACTCATCTTTCAACAGTATCGACTACAATGAGAAACAGCAAGGAAATTCCACTGATTCAACAAAAATATCATTATCAGTAGCTTCTAACCAAAAGGTTTCATACAATGTTTTTTGATTTTTTTTCTTCAATCCACAGAAAATTATAAAAGTAAATAATACTAAACCTAATTCAAGTCACTGACTCCCACTGTGGAAACCCAGCTTAAGGGAGATGAGGCTCAGTTCTTGGAGAAGTACCAAAGTGGCCTGGCTCCCGCAACAAAACACTTTATTCAACAGCGAACAGCACAGGTCGACATGAACTGCCTCCTCTTCCACCAGCTAGGTTAATCTACTTAGGGGCTGTGGCTTCTCCCCTTCCTTCAGCCACTGGAGGCTGGGTCAACATTTAGAGGGCACACATCCATTCCCCCTCAACGATTCTTAACTGATTCAGAAGTAATCCTGATTCTCAACCTCAAAGATTGGTTAGTAGTCGGAACAGAGTTGAAATTCTGAGAAATGAATACAGGTATGGAATATCCTTCTGATTGGTCCCACTCCATGAGCCACATTTCTGGTGAAGTTGTGGTTAAGGGGATCACTGAGTGGGATCAGCTCTAGAGGCTGCTTCTTGAAATGTGAGGCAGGAAATGGCTACGACAGAAGACGGGCAGACTGCTCAGGAACACAGCTAAGTTTGAAAGCGTAACACTCTTTACAGCAGAAATAGAGCTAGAGCAGCAACAAACGTTTTCTATTCAGCTTTATAGTTAAGAGACTAAAATCGCATCTTTATACTGAAGAATGAAAAAAGCTCAGTTGTTCATGAATAATTTTCTGGTCAGAAATTGCAATCGAGCATAATTTGTCTTAAGTGAGTGAGAGTAAAGCTCCATTCATGATACTGTGTAAGGAGACACATTCCAACTGCATTTTCAATGAATTAACTCATTAGGAACTGTGTCCTTTTCCTAGTCGATAGCTGAGGGAGCCCATTTAGCTCATCTAACTTGCTCTCCTGCACTCCACTCATACAATCTATTTGCCTCTTGACTGGTTCCAGGGTTTTCGCCTTCACGTTGCTGGGGAAGAACTGGTGGTGAATATGCACAGACCCTGAAAACAGCCGATTTTTCGTTAATTTCCAGTTTGGATCAATTCCTGTGGTGTCTTGTTGCCTGGTGGATTTTGAATAATTGGGGAGACACAATGGGAAGTGTGAAGGGACGCCTTACTGTGAATGGAGAATATAAGGTCTGGCACTGAGTAATGGCACCTGGTATTTAGACAGTAAATTTAAACAGAGCTGACATGCTTTACCTCCATGCTTTCTGTGCAGCTAAGTCATTAAATGTGCTCATCTGGCAGGTGTTCTTGCTGTTTTCAACCTAGAGAGAAAGCTCAACACCACAGTTATTTTTCTCCTAAATTTCCAGCAGCAGTGCCTGGGCAAGCAAACCTCCAATTCTGGGAGATTACTGGACAATCTGGGGGGTTGGCAACCCGAAGTGCAAATCATGCTGTAGTTCAGCTGCAGCTGTAACTCTGTGTTCACTACACTTTTACTTAACAGGTTCTTTTCTTTCCTCCAAAGCTGACTCATAAAGCTGAAAATCCTTTCAGAGAATGCTTTTGAGACTGGAATTGAAAGTGTAAAAGATAAAAGTTGAACAATTTGGCTGTTTTCACTTTGTGGTATTCATTGTAAAGCCTCCACCCATCTTTAATCAGTTTTTATGCTCCTTGAAATTCTTTCATTTTTGCTCTAAAATGCAGAAGTCATCATCTCGTCTGATGAGATGAGGTCTTCAGGCAACTTTTCCGTGTCAGTTCGTTGTTTAGTGACAGGACTGACCTTTGTTTGAAAACTAAATGTCTTGAAATCATGCCATATTTTAAGGTACACAGTGCACTTTGGCAATCCCTTATTTGCTTCCTCCTCTTGGATAGAGAGACATTGTGTAAAATAACCTGAGTTGATTGTCCATAGAACTTCTCTGTAGTTTAGAACAAGGACCTTCCATGACCATCAAGATTTGTACAATGGCATTGTTGCATTCTGGCTTTTTGAGTGCTGGATAAACTACCCCCAAGAGGTTATAAGAGCCCTTTCCTATCCTGAGTGGTGTGAAACAGGGCTGTGTTCTCGCACCCACACTTTTTGGGATTTTCTTCTCCCTGCTGCTTTCACATGCGTTCAAATCCTCTGAAGAAGGAATTTTCCTCCACACAAGATCAGGGGGCAGGTTGTTCAACCTTGCCCGTCTAAGAGCGAAGTCCAAAGTACGGAAAGTCCTCATCAGAGAACTCCTCTTTGCTGACGATGCTGCTTTAACATCTCACACTGAAGAATGCCTGCAGAGTCTCATCGACAGGTTTGCGTCTGCCTGCAATGAATTTGGCCTAACCATCAGCCTCAAGAAAACGAACATCATGGGGCAGGATGTCAGAAATGCTCCATCCATCAATATTGGCGACCACGCTCTGGAAGTGGTTCAAGAGTTCACCTACCTAGGCTCAACTATCACCAGTAACCTGTCTCTAGATGCAGAAATCAACAAGCGCATGGGTAAGGCTTCCACTGCTATGTCCAGACTGGCCAAGAGAGTGTGGGAAAATGGCGCACTGACACGGAACACAAAAGTCCGAGTGTATCAGGCCTGTGTCCTCAGTACCTTGCTCTACGGCAGCGAGGCCTGGACAACGTATGCCAGCCAAGAGCGACGTCTCAATTCATTCCATCTTCGCTGCCTTCGGAGAATACTTGGCATCAGGTGGCAGGACTATATCTCCAACACAGAAGTCCTTGAAGCGGCCAACACCCCCAGCTTATACGCACTACTGAGTCAGCGGCGCTTGAGATGGCTTGGCCATGTGAGCCGCATGGAAGATGGCAGGATCCCCAAAGACACATTGTACAGCGAGCTCGCCACTGGTATCAGACCCACCGGCCGTCCATGTCTCCGTTATAAAGACGTCTGCAAACGTGACATGAAATCGTGTGACATTGATCACAAGTCGTGGGAGTCAGTTGCCAGCATTCGCCAGAGCTGGCGGGCAGCCATAAAGGCAGGGCTAAATTGTGGCGAGTCGAAGAGACTTAGTAGTTGGCAGGAAAAAAGACAGAGGCGCAAGGGGAGAGCCAACTGTGCAACAGCCCCAACAAACAAATTTCTCTGCAGCACCTGTGGAAGAGCCTGTCACTCCAGAATTGGCCTTTATAGCCACTCCAGGCGCTGCTTCACAAACCACTGACCACCTCCAGGCGCGTATCCATTGTCTCTCGAGATAAGGAGGCCCAAAAGAAAGAGGTTATACATGAGGTAATTGTAGCAAAGAGGAAGAAACTCCTGATCATCCTCACTGAATGTTCCCCCTATAATCTTTGTGTATTCCCACTCCAAAACAAAATGTACACTATACTTGCTGTATTGCAAGCAGAAGGGACCGCCACTCTGTTGGTACTTAATGCCATTTCTACAAAGTTGAAAATGACTTTTTTTTACTGGAGCAAGATAACTTTCACAATAGACATCCAATGCTTTCCTGGTATTTTTAACAAGTTCTGAATTACAAGGCACTTGCATCCAACCTGAATTATTTGTGTTTCAGCCTCTGACCTGCATTTCCCAGAATTGGCGAGAGGTATTATCTGCTACATCAGACAATATGCAGTTTATACTAAGGTCATACTCTTCTATAATGTTTGAAATGTATGCAGCGATGACGTAACTTGTCTCATCACTTCTTTATTGTAAAAAATCAAGTAAGCCATATTTGATGCCATCAGTCCTTGAAGAATAACAAACATTATTTGAGCCATCTATTCCAATTGAGAGGGGAAAAAAGTGCTAATTCAGGATAATTAACTAAAAATTCCTGCAATTTCAGAGGCAGACCGTTTTTCGTATTGTTGGCTGCTTTGGTGCATCCATTAGGCACTTTTTTATTTTCTTTGCACTTTTTGAATTTGGTTTAAAAAAAATTGTTGCCACAGTCTTGACTGGAATAACTGGAGGTGTCAGATGTCAAGTTTAAAAAATGTCCTTGTTTTGTATATTTCCCCTCGCATGATAATAGCTCTTCTCTCATAATTACTGGAAAATGCTTGATGGCCCAAAATGCATTCAGCTGTGAAGTCATCCACTTTGCAAAGCCAGTTTTTATACTCTGTTCTCTTTACAGAAGCTGTCACTGTAAAGACAAAGTGCTTTTTCCTTTTCATGGCACCTTGGGAGTTGCTATGTTTTGACAAACCTCCAAGCTTCTCCATTGGCAACCAGATTAGTGCAAAACACTGTTATTGCTCATGAACCAATTACCCTTGGCTGCTAAAGTGAAACAGCAATGACTTTACGGTAGCATCGGCATTAGTCACACCCGCAGCATCTCCACAGGAGTCACGTGGCTGGTCCAGTGAGATGATTGAAAATTTTGTCCTTAACTTGCTCGCAGGTCCAACAGATCAATCTTTAGTTCATTAATGCCAGTATAGTTTGGGAGGCTTGGCAATCCTAGACTTCTGCAAACACACACAAATGAATACAAAAAAAAGTATTTACTCTGTCATGTGAGCCTAAATCAAAGTTTAGCTCACTGCTGGGGTGGACTAGGTATTGATATTGGCAAATCTGGAAACTTCCTTGAGTGCCCCGTGAACAATTCTCCACTGTCCCGAGAGGCATGTTCTCTGATCTCTTTCCCCACCAAGAATTGCGCATACCCACACTGACCCTGAGAAAATTGAATTCTTTATCATGTAAAACAAAAGCAGAAAATGCTGGAAACACTCAGCAAGTCAGACAACACCTGTTTTAAAAAAAAAAGTTAATGTTTTATGCATAGCTTGGGCTTCATCAGAACATTGGCCAGAATTTTAAGTTGGGTGGCAGGCCCCTCCCACTGGCAAAAAAGTCGGTGCCGAGCCCGCCTCCACCAGGCCTTGGGAGGCAGGCTGGGATTTTACTCTCCCCAGGCCCTTAATTGGTCTTGGTCATGACTTATACCTCCTTGAAGCAGGAAGTGCCGCCGAATGGAGCTGCCAGCCAGTCAGCGGGCCAGCACCCCCACTGGGAGCGGTGGCCACTGCTGGAACTACACTCGGCCATCGGAGGCAACAGAAGGACAGCCCTAGAACTCTTAAGTGTTCCTGACGAGGCTCTAAAAAATCGGCTGGGCCCCGGTGAGGCAAGTGGGGGCGGTTGGAGCTTCAGGGGCGGCCCTCCTCAGAGCACAGGGTGTCCAGTCAGGAGGGTTCACCCCCAGTCTCTTATTTTGTTTTAACAGTCCTTTTTTATTGTGTATGTTGTCACCTATACGCCCCACCCCCTTTCCCTTGACCCTTCTTATTCCTTTTTATGAGCTGTTTATCTGTAATAAGGGGCGGCACAGTGGCGCAGTGGTTAGCACCGCAGCCTCACAGCTCCAGGGACCCGAGTTCAATTCTGGGTACTGCCTGTGCGGAGTTTGCAAGCTCTCCCTGTGTCTGCGTGGGTTTTCCCCGGGTGCACCGGTTTCCTCCCACAGCCAAAGACTTGCAGGTGATAGGTAAATTGCCATTGTAAATTGCCCCTAGTGTAGGTAGGTGATAGGGAATATTGGATTAGTAGTAGGGTTAGTATAAATGGGTGGTTGTTGGTCAACACAGACTCGGTGGGCCGAAGGGCCTGTTTCAGTGCTGTTTCTCTAAATAAATAAATAATACCTAGATGCCTGAAACATTGATCTTTTCCTTTCCTTAAAGATGTTGGTTTGCTGAGTGCTTTCAGTATTTTCTGCACAATTGTTTGTAGATAGCACTGGATATGCAGTGCTCAAGGGGTTTCTCAAAATAATAAGGAAAAGGTGAACTGGCAAGCAATGATAGCTTTCTTATACAAGAAAACAAAATCTCCGTAAATCATGTTGGCAATAGTGGCATACATGTATGATACGGTCAGCAACAGCACAGTTGTGTACACTTCTCCAATGTTTCATGAACAATTCAAAGCTCAAACTGAAGAAAACTACAGATTTCTCAAGTTTTTTTGATAAAAGCAAGAAGCTGAGTGCGATGTGTTCATCAGGATTATTACCAGGATAGTAACTTATTTGGTTTGTAATGTTGGATGCCATCTCTCAAGCCCTAATCTCTTTAGTTGACAGTAGGCCTTTCTTCAAAAGTTGACCTGTTATTATTTTGCAAAAGGCCTTGAGCACTGCATATTCAGTGCTCATCTACAACTAATTGTGCAGAAAATACTGAAAACACTCGGCAAGCCAGACAACATCTGTAAGGAAAGGATAATATCAATGAATAAGTGACAGGAACAGACCCACCAATCTTCCCAGTAATTTTTATCATGAGAAACAAAGAAGCATTGAACACTGAAGTTTCTAATCTGAATTAAGCAATAAACTTGCATTCTAAACTGTGTAATGAAATAAGTGCACCAAATCACTTCTGTCCATTGCTAGACATCGAGGCATTTAGTACAGTATGATTTTTTTTTTAAAGAAACACATGCAGCACTGGAATTTCCAAACTTTGTTCACTTTGTCTAACACAACACTCAACATGGGGAAGTGTGGAACTGGAATGCGCAGTGTCTATCTTGTGCCATTCGCAGGCTGGTTAGGCAAGAGTTGAGGAAAGCTTCTCCATTGGCATTCGCAGGAAACGATGATTTGAAGGCACTGGGAATATCCTCGTGACAGTTTTAGACTCATGCCCTTATTCTTGAATCATTGTATGCATCACCAGGGCTGTATGAGATGATTACTTTTTGTAGATGCTTTTTTTGTCTCCGTTTTGCTTTCTTTCTTTTAAATCTTTTTTTCTGATCAGTTGTAACAGGGGCATTAGTTTGCATTAAGCTGACTTAAGAAAATTAAGCCTATTTTATATTAATTCCTTGAACACATTTAGAAACCACCTCAATATTCCTCTTTGAGTGAAAGATAATTGAAGTGAAATGTCTCTTTTTACCCTAATTTTCCTTTCACAGCAGTGTCACACTGGTGCTTCATAGCACTGTAATGTGGCAAGCTGCATTTCTGGCATCAAAGTGACCAGCACAAAGAAATTCCAGCAGGAAATTAATGCATAAATTGTGATTCCAAGGTACAACCTGCACAAACAAAAGTACTTATCCCCCACGTCAACAGAGGCATTACGAGCAATCCGCCTTCTCCCCAAAATACTACTTTGAAGGAAGATAAACCCATTTTCTGTCCATTAATTTCCTGAATATGTTTTTAAAAAATTGCATATTTATTTGTGAAAAATAATGAGTGAAATTTTGAAAAACAGAGGCCCTGTAGATGCTTATTCTCCAGACTGGGTACAGAAGGAGGCCATTCAGCCTGTCTTGCCTCTACTGACTCTTTGAAAGAGCAGCTGGGCTTTGTCCCACGTCCCTGCTTTTTATCTGATCCTTGTAAGTTGTTCTTCCTCAAATACCTGTCCATCTCCATTTTTAAAATTCAATTCCTTGCAATTTTCTACTTGTCTCGCCTCACCGCACCTCACTCACTCCAGTTCTGTCTCTGAATCTACGATCATCTTTTTCCTTTCTCACACTTTGGCAGGGTCTCATGGATGCTCTACCACCACCACAACTTTGCAGGAAAAGTGATAAGCCATCTTTCGAGTGGCTGGTTTGAGGGCTTTCTAAAGGGTGTGAGGGAATGGCTGAACTCAGATATCCAGGATGATGCGTAGATCTGAACCTTGCATATGAGGAACTTTCCTGCCAGGTTACCAACAGCAGCGTCCAGCAGAATCCTGGGCAACTCATGAGGGTTGGCAGTCTTCTCTCGAACCATAAATAGGGAGGTGGCAAAGACTTTAAACTACTAAGAGGAGGGATCTGCAAGAAATGTAAGCAGCCTAAACATAAAATGGAAGGAGAACATAGAAAAAAATAAAGTAAGGGTGGACATTGATGGCAAGGGATTAAATAGTTATAGACCAGGAATGTTAAAAAGGTGGTGAAACATAAAGTGAGAGGAAATCCTATTAAAAGTGTGTTAAAATGTCTGTATAACAATGCACACATTGTTATAAAATGGGAGCTGGGAGCAATCGTGCCTTAGGAGGAACCAGACATGGAAGGGATTATTGAGACATGGCTACAGAAAAATCAGAACTAGGAATTAAATATTGCAGGGTACAAAAGATAGAGGGAAAAGGGGGAAGTGGAGTACCTGTACTTATTAGGAATAACATAATTCTTTTTCTTCTTTTTTTTTTCTTTTGGGCCTCCTTATCTCGAGAGACAATGGATACGCGCCTGGAGGTGGTCAGTGGTTTGTGAAGCAGCGCCTGGAGTGGCTGTAAAGGCCAATTCTGGAGTGACAAAAGATAGAGGGAAAAGGGGGAAGTGGAGTACCTGTACTTATTAGGAATAACATAATGGCAGTAGAAAAAAGGACACAACTATCAGCAAGACAAAAATAAAATCCATATGGATAAAGATAAAAGATAATAAATAATCAGTCACACTAATAAGTGTAGTCTGCAGACTATCTAATAATGGAAGGGAGGTGGAAGAAGAAACATATGCAGACAAATTAGGGAATTGAGTAAAAAAAAATGATAATAATCATGGGGGATAAGGAAATTGAGTTTTTAACACTGTGTACAGGACTCCTTTCTAACCCAAAATGTAAACAAAAACAGCAAGGGAAGTTTCGCTATTAGATCTAGTAATGGGGAATGAACCAGACCAGCTAAGAGAAATAAAAGTAAGAGAATATGTAGGCAATAGTGAGCATTATATAATACACTTTTTAAGATGATAACCGAGGAGAAAAGTATGACAAAAACCAGGTTAATGGATTGAAGAAAAGTTGATTTTGAGGGGCTGAGAGTAGAACTTGGGAGATTACAATGGGTAACAATATTGGCAAACAACAATGGGAAACAGTTAAAACAATATTCAACAGAGAGCAGGAAAAATATATTCAGCTATGAAGAAAGAACAAACTAAACACGAGTGATGTTCCATGGATGAATAAAGACATAAGAGAACAATTAAGGGTTAGGAAAGAAGTGTACATTAATTACATAGATAGCAGAGGCATGCATAAGAGAGAATACAAAGAGATTAGGAGAGATGTAATAAAAAAAACAATTAGGAAGGCAAAGAGGGTCTATGAAATTACATTATTAAGGAACATAAAACAGTAAAACATTTTACAGGCACATCAATAAAAAAGGAAGGCTGGGATGGGAATAGAACCATTAAGTGACAGGATAATACCACAGGTAACAATAGAGAGATGGAAGAAATATTAAATAAGTATTTTACTTTGATATTTACCAGGGAGATAGAATGGGTGGACCTGACATTGAATGATGAGATTAGTGCATTTAAAATGTAAGAACAAAAGTGTTTGTACTGAATAAACTAAAACTCAAGAAGATAAAGCCCCTGGTCCAAGTGGATTGCATCCACGTATTTTAAAATTTTAATAAGTACATGTATTGAACGAACTAATCAAACTCAAAAGAGAATGAAGCCCCTGGTCCAAATGGATTGCATCCATTCATTTTAAATGAATTTGGGGAAGAGATAGAGGCATTACTGCATATATTGAGTAATTCAGAGAAAGGTGTAGTGCCAGAGGACTGGCAGAGAGCCAACTTCGTTCCTATATTTGAGAAGAGGGACAAAACATGTCCAGGGAATTATAGACCAGTAAACCTAACATTGGTGGTAAGAAACATAATGGAATCCCTAACTAAAGGAGCAAATAGAAGAACATCTAGAAAAAGAAAATACAATAATGAATTGTCAGCAATGATTTCAAAAGGAAAAATCTTGCTTGACCAACCTAATTGAATTTTTTTGGGGAGGCAACAGAGAGCATAGACCTGGTAATGCAGTAGATGTAATTTATCTGGATTTTCAAAAGGCCTTTGATAGGGTGCCCCATAATAGACTAATGAATA